>NW_028296608.1:206184-412369 GCF_055471065.1 Atractosteus spatula
TAAACGCGTTTTGACAGACTGTTGAATCCCAATGTACCTGCCAGGCTCAGAAGTGCTCACTGACTCAGCTCTTCACCCCAGTGTGCAGAAAGTGTCAATACGTGTTTTGCAGCACAAATAAACATGTTTCAGCAACTTTGGTCACCCCCATGCAACTTATAGGGAAGGTACAGCAGACTTTTCAAAACGTGTTTTTCAGCCCGAAATAAACGCGTTTTGACAGACTGTTGAATCCCAATGTACCTGCCAGGCTCAGAAGTGCTCACTGACTCAGCTCTTCACCCCAGTGTGCAGAAAGTGTCAAAACGTGTTTTGCAGCACAAATAAACATCTTTCAGCAACTTTGGTCACCCCCATGTAACTTATAGGGAAGGTACAGCAGACTTTTCAAAACGTGTTTTTCAGCCCGAAATAAACGCGTTTTGACAGACTGTTGAATCCCAATGTACCTGCCAGGCTCAGAAGTGCTCACTGACTCAGCTCTTCACCCCAGTGTGCAGAAAGTGTCAATACGTGTTTTGCAGCACAAATAAACATGTTTCAGCAACTTTGGTCACCCCCATGCAACTTATAGGGAAGGTACAGCAGACTTTTCAAAACGTGTTTTTCAGCCCGAAATAAACGCGTTTTGACAGACTGTTGAATCCCAATGTACCTGCCAGGCTCAGAAGTGCTCACTGACTCAGCTCTTCACCCCAGTGTGCAGAAAGTGTCAAAACGTGTTTTGCAGCACAAATAAACATGTTTCAGCAACTTTGGTCACCCCAATGCAACTTATAGGGAAGGTACAGCAGACTTTTCAAAACGTGTTTTTCAGCCCGAAATAAACGCGTTTTGACAGACTGTTGAATCCCAATGTACCTGCCAGGCTCAGAAGTGCTCACTGACTCAGCTCTTCACCCCAGTGTGCAGAAAGTGTCAATACGTGTTTTGCAGCACAAATAAACATGTTTCAGCAACTTTTGTCACCCCCATGCAACTTATAGGGAAGGTACAGCAGACTTTTCAAAACGTGTTTTTCAGCCCGAAATAAACGCGTTTTGACAGACTGTTGAATCCCAATGTACCTGCCAGGCTCAGAAGTGCTCACTGACTCAGCTCTTCACCCCAGTGTGCAGAAAGTGTCAATACGTGTTTTGCAGCACAAATAAACATGTTTCAGCAACTTTGATCACCCCCATGCAACTTATAGGGAAGGTACAGCAGACTTTTCAAAACGTGTTTTTCAGCCCGAAATAAACGCGTTTTGACAGACTGTTGAATCCCAATGTACCTGCCAGGCTCAGAAGTGCTCACTGACTCAGCTCTTCACCCCAGTGTGCAGAAAGTGTCAAAACGTGTTTTGCAGCACAAATAAACATGTTTCAGCAACTTTGGTCACCCCCATGTAACTTATAGGGAAGGAACAGCTGACTTTTCAAAACGTGTTTTTCAGCCCGAAATAAACGCGTTTTGACAGACTGTTGAATCCCAATGTACCTGCCAGGCTCAGAAGTGCTCAATGACTCAGCTCTTCACCCCAGTGTGCAGAAAGTGTCAATACGTGTTTTGCAGCACAAATAAACATGTTTCAGCAACTTTGGTCACCCCCATGCAACTTATAGGGAAGGTACAGCAGACTTTTCAAAACGTGTTTTTCAGCCCGAAATAAACGCGTTTTGACAGACTGTTGAATCCCAATGTACCTGCCAGGCTCAGAAGTGCTCACTGACTCAGCTCTTCACCCCAGTGTGCAGAAAGTGTCAAAACGTGTTTTGCAGCACAAATAAACATGTTTCAGCAACTTTGGTCACCCCCATGTAACTTATAGGGAAGGAACAGCTGACTTTTCAAAACGTGTTTTTCAGCCCGAAATAAACGCGTTTTGACAGACTGTTGAATCCCAATGTACCTGCCAGGCTCAGAAGTGCTCACTGACCCAGCTCTTCACCCCAGTGTGCAGAAAGTGTCAAAACGTGTTTTGCAGCACAAATAAACATGTTTCAGCAACTTTGGTCACCCCCATGTAACTTATAGGGAAGGTACAGCAGACTTTTCAAAACGTGTTTTTCAGCCCGAAATAAACGCGTTTTGACAGACTGTTGAATCCCAATGTACCTGCCAGGCTCAGAAGTGCTCACTGACTCAGCTCTTCACCCCAGTGTGCAGAAAGTGTCAAAACGTGTTTTGCAGCACAAATAAACATGTTTCAGCAACTTTGGTCACCCCAATGCAACTTATAGGGAAGGTACAGCAGACTTTTCAAAACGTGTTTTTCAGCCCGAAATAAACGCGTTTTGACAGACTGTTGAATCCCAATGTACCTGCCAGGCTCAGAAGTGCTCACTGACTCAGCTCTTCACCCCAGTGTGCAGAAAGTGTCAATACGTGTTTTGCAGCACAAATAAACATGTTTCAGCAACTTTGGTCACCCCCATGCAACTTATAGGGAAGGTACAGCAGACTTTTCAAAACGTGTTTTTCAGCCCGAAATAAACGCGTTTTGACAGACTGTTGAATCCCAATGTACCTGCCAGGCTCAGAAGTGCTCACTGACTCAGCTCTTCACCCCAGTGTGCAGAAAGTGTCAAAACGTGTTTTGCAGCACAAATAAACATGTTTCAGCAACTTTGGTCACCCCCATGTAACTTATAGGGAAGGAACAGCAGACTTTTCAAAACGTGTTTTTCAGCCCGAAATAAACGCGTTTTGACAGACTGTTGAATCCCAATGTACCTGCCAGGCTCAGAAGTGCTCACTGACTCAGCTCTTCACCCCAGTGTGCAGAAAGTGTCAAAACGTGTTTTGCAGCACAAATAAACATGTTTCAGCAACTTTGGTCACCCCCATGTAACTTATAGGGAAGGTACAGCAGACTTTTCAAAACGTGTTTTTCAGCCCGAAATAAACGCGTTTTGACAGACTGTTGAATCCCAATGTACCTGCCAGGCTCAGAAGTGCTCACTGACTCAGCTCTTCACCCCAGTGTGCAGAAAGTGTCAATACGTGTTTTGCAGCACAAATAAACATGTTTCAGCAACTTTGGTCACCCCCATGCAACTTATAGGGAAGGTACAGCAGACTTTTCAAAACGTGTTTTTCAGCCCGAAATAAACGCGTTTTGACAGACTGTTGAATCCCAATGTACCTGCCAGGCTCAGAAGTGCTCACTGACTCAGCTCTTCACCCCAGTGTGCAGAAAGTGTCAAAACGTGTTTTGCAGCACAAATAAACATGTTTCAGCAACTTTGGTCACCCCAATGCAACTTATAGGGAAGGTACAGCAGACTTTTCAAAACGTGTTTTTCAGCCCGAAATAAACGCGTTTTGACAGACTGTTGAATCCCAATGTACCTGCCAGGCTCAGAAGTGCTCACTGACTCAGCTCTTCACCCCAGTGTGCAGAAAGTGTCAATACGTGTTTTGCAGCACAAATAAACATGTTTCAGCAACTTTGGTCACCCCCATGCAACTTATAGGGAAGGTACAGCAGACTTTTCAAAACGTGTTTTTCAGCCCGATATAAACGCGTTTTGACAGACTGTTGAATCCCAATGTACCTGCCAGGCTCAGAAGTGCTCACTGACTCAGCTCTTCACCCCAGTGTGCAGAAAGTGTCAAAACGTGTTTTGCAGCACAAATAAACATGTTTCAGCAACTTTGGTCACCCCCATGCAACTTATAGGGAAGGTACAGCAGACTTTTCAAAACGTGTTTTTCAGCCCGAAATAAACGCGTTTTGACAGACTGTTGAATCCCAATGTACCTGCCAGGCTCAGAAGTGCTCACTGACTCAGCTCTTCACCCCAGTGTGCAGAAAGTGTCAAAACGTGTTTTGCAGCACAAATAAACATGTTTCAGCAACTTTGGTCACCCCCATGTAACTTATAGGGAAGGAACAGCTGACTTTTCAAAACGTGTTTTTCAGCCAGAAATAAACGCGTTTTGACAGACTGTTGAATCCCAATGTACCTGCCAGGCTCAGAAGTGCTCACTGACTCAGCTCTTCACCCTAGTGTGCAGAAAGTGTCAAAACGTGTTTTGCAGCACAAATAAACATGTTTCAGCAACTTTGGTCACCCCCATGCAACTTATATGGAAGGTAGAGCAGACTTTTCAAAACGTGTTTTTCAGCCCGAAATAAACGCGTTTTGACAGACTGTTGAATCCCAATGTACCTGCCAGGCTCAGAAGTGCTCACTGACTCAGCTCTTCACCCCAGTGTGCAGAAAGTGTCAAAACGTGTTTTGCAGCACAAATAAACATGTTTCAGCAACTTTGGTCACCCCCATGTAACTTATAGGGAAGGTACAGCAGACTTTTCAAAACGTGTTTTTCAGCCCGAAATAAACGCGTTTTGACAGACTGTTGAATCCCAATGTACCTGCCAGGCTCAGAAGTGCTCACTGACTCAGCTCTTCACCCCAGTGTGCAGAAAGTGTCAAAACGTGTTTTGCAGCACAAATAAACATGTTTCAGCAACTTTGGTCACCCCCATGTAACTTATAGGGAAGGTACAGCAGACTTTTCAAAACGTGTTTTTCAGCCCGAAATAAACGCGTTTTGACAGACTGTTGAATCCCAATGTACCTGCCAGGCTCAGAAGTGCTCACTGACTCAGCTCTTCACCCCAGTGTGCAGAAAGTGTCAAAACGTGTTTTGCAGCACAAATAAACATGTTTCAGCAACTTTGGTCACCCCCATGTAACTTATAGGGAAGGTACAGCAGACTTTTCAAAACGTGTTTTTCAGCCCGAAATAAACGCGTTTTGACAGACTGTTGAATCCCAATGTACCTGCCAGGCTCAGAAGTGCTCACTGACTCAGCTCTTCACCCCAGTGTGCAGAAAGTGTCAATACGTGTTTTGCAGCACAAATAAACATGTTTCAGCAACTTTGGTCACCCCCATGCAACTTATAGGGAAGGTACAGCAGACTTTTCAAAACGTGTTTTTCAGCCCGAATAAACGCGTTTTGACAGACTGTTGAATCCCAATGTACCTGCCAGGCTCAGAAGTGCTCACTGACTCAGCTCTTCACCCCAGTGTGCAGAAAGTGTCAATACGTGTTTTGCAGCACAAATAAACATGTTTCAGCAACTTTGGTCACCCCCATGCAACTTATATGGAAGGTAGAGCAGACTTTTCAAAACGTGTTTTTCAGCCCGAAATAAACGCGTTTTGACAGACTGTTGAATCCCAATGTACCTGCCAGGCTCAGAAGTGCTCACTGACTCAGCTCTTCACCCCAGTGTGCAGAAAGTGTCAATACGTGTTTTGCAGCACAAATAAACATGTTTCAGCAACTTTGGTCACCCCCATGCAACTTATAGGGAAGGTACAGCAGACTTTTCAAAACGTGTTTTTCAGCCCGAAATAAACGCGTTTTGACAGACTGTTGAATCCCAATGTACCTGCCAGGCTCAGAAGTGCTCACTGACTCAGCTCTTCACCCCAGTGTGCAGAAAGTGTCAATACGTGTTTTGCAGCACAAATAAACATGTTTCAGCAACTTTGGTCACCCCCATGCAACTTATAGGGAAGGTACAGCAGACTTTTCAAAACGTGTTTTTCAGCCCGAAATAAACGCGTTTTGACAGACTGTTGAATCCCAATGTACCTGCCAGGCTCAGAAGTGCTCACTGACTCAGCTCTTCACCCCAGTGTGCAGAAAGTGTCAAAACGTGTTTTGCAGCACAAATAAACATGTTTCAGCAACTTTGGTCACCCCCATGCAACTTATAGGGAAGGTACAGCAGACTTTTCAAAACGTGTTTTTCAGCCCGAAATAAACGCGTTTTGACAGACTGTTGAATCCCAATGTACCTGCCAGGCTCAGAAGTGCTCACTGACTCAGCTCTTCACCCCAGTGTGCAGAAAGTGTCAATACGTGTTTTGCAGCACAAATAAACATGTTTCAGCAACTTTGGTCACCCCCATGCAACTTATAGGGAAGGTACAGCAGACTTTTCAAAACGTGTTTTTCAGCCCGAAATAAACGCGTTTTGACAGACTGTTGAATCCCAATGTACCTGCCAGGCTCAGAAGTGCTCACTGACTCAGCTCTTCACCCCAGTGTGCAGAAAGTGTCAAAACGTGTTTTGCAGCACAAATAAACATGTTTCAGCAACTTTGGTCACCCCCATGTAACTTATAGGGAAGGTACAGCAGACTTTTCAAAACGTGTTTTTCAGCCCGAAATAAACGCGTTTTGACAGACTGTTGAATCCCAATGTACCTGCCAGGCTCAGAAGTGCTCACTGACTCAGCTCTTCACCCTAGTGTGCAGAAAGTGTCAAAACGTGTTTTGCAGCACAAATAAACATGTTTCAGCAACTTTGGTCACCCCCATGCAACTTATAGGGAAGGTACAGCAGACTTTTCAAAACGTGTTTTTCAGCCCGAAATAAACGCGTTTTGACAGACTGTTGAATCCCAATGTACCTGCCAGGCTCAGAAGTGCTCACTGACTCAGCTCTTCACCCCAGTGTGCAGAAAGTGTCAATACGTGTTTTGCAGCACAAATAAACATGTTTCAGCAACTTTGGTCACCCCCATGCAACTTATAGGGAAGGTACAGCAGACTTTTCAAAACGTGTTTTTCAGCCCGAAATAAACGCGTTTTGACAGACTGTTGAATCCCAATGTACCTGCCAGGCTCAGAAGTGCTCACTGACTCAGCTCTTCACCCCAGTGTGCAGAAAGTGTCAAAACGTGTTTTGCAGCACAAATAAACATGTTTCAGCAATTTTGGTCACCCCCATGTAACTTATAGGGAAGGAACAGCAGACTTTTCAAAACGTGTTTTTCAGCCCGAAATAAACGCGTTTTGACAGACTGTTGAATCCCAATGTACCTGCCAGGCTCAGAAGTGCTCACTGACTCAGCTCTTCACCCCAGTGTGCAGAAAGTGTCAAAACGTGTTTTGCAGCACAAATAAACATGTTTCAGCAACTTTGGTCACCCCCATGTAACTTATAGGGAAGGAACAGCTGACTTTTCAAAACATGTTTTTCAGCCCGAAATAAACGCGTTTTGACAGACTGTTGAATCCCAATGTACCTGCCAGGCTCAGAAGTGCTCACTGACTCAGCTCTTCACCCCAGTGTGCAGAAAGTGTCAAAACGTGTTTTGCAGCACAAATAAACATGTTTCAGCAACTTTGGTCACCCCCATGTAACTTATAGGGAAGGTACAGCAGACTTTTCAAAACGTGTTTTTCAGCCCGAAATAAACGCGTTTTGACAGACTGTTGAATCCCAATGTACCTGCCAGGCTCAGAAGTGCTCACTGACTCAGCTCTTCACCCTAGTGTGCAGAAAGTGTCAAAACGTGTTTTGCAGCACAAATAAACATGTTTCAGCAACTTTGGTCACCCCCATGCAACTTATATGGAAGGTAGAGCAGACTTTTCAAAACGTGTTTTTCAGCCCGAAATAAACGCGTTTTGACAGACTGTTGAATCCCAATGTACCTGCCAGGCTCAGAAGTGCTCACTGACTCAGCTCTTCACCCTAGTGTGCAGAAAGTGTCAAAACGTGTTTTGCAGCACAAATAAACATGTTTCAGCAACTTTGGTCACCCCCATGCAACTTATATGGAAGGTAGAGCAGACTTTTCAAAACGTGTTTTTCAGCCCGAAATAAACGCGTTTTGACAGACTGTTGAATCCCAATGTACCTGCCAGGCTCAGAAGTGCTCACTGACTCAGCTCTTCACCCCAGTGTGCAGAAAGTGTCAAAACGTGTTTTGCAGCACAAATAAACATGTTTCAGCAACTTTGGTCACCCCCATGTAACTTATAGGGAAGGTACAGCAGACTTTTCAAAACGTGTTTTTCAGCCCGAAATAAACGCGTTTTGACAGACTGTTGAATCCCAATGTACCTGCCAGGCTCAGAAGTGCTCACTGACTCAGCTCTTCACCCCAGTGTGCAGAAAGTGTCAAAACGTGTTTTGCAGCACAAATAAACATGTTTCAGCAACTTTGGTCACCCCCATGTAACTTATAGGGAAGGTACAGCAGACTTTTCAAAACGTGTTTTTCAGCCCGAAATAAACGCGTTTTGACAGACTGTTGAATCCCAATGTACCTGCCAGGCTCAGAAGTGCTCACTGACTCAGCTCTTCACCCCAGTGTGCAGAAAGTGTCAAAACGTGTTTTGCAGCACAAATAAACATGTTTCAGCAACTTTGGTCACCCCCATGTAACTTATAGGGAAGGTACAGCAGACTTTTCAAAACGTGTTTTTCAGCCCGAAATAAACGCGTTTTGACAGACTGTTGAATCCCAATGTACCTGCCAGGCTCAAAAGTGCTCACTGACTCAGCTCTTCACCCTAGTGTGCAGAAAGTGTCAAAACGTGTTTTGCAGCACAAATAAACATGTTTCAGCAACTTTAGTCACCCCCATGCAACTTATAGGGAAGGTACAGCAGACTTTTCAAAACGTGTTTTTCAGCCCGAAATAAACGCGTTTTGACAGACTGTTGAATCCCAATGTACCTGCCAGGCTCAGAAGTGCTCACTGACTCAGCTCTTCACCCCAGTGTGCAGAAAGTGTCAATACGTGTTTTGCAGCACAAATAAACATGTTTCAGCAACTTTGGTCACCCCCATGCAACTTATAGGGAAGGTACAGCAGACTTTTCAAAACGTGTTTTTCAGCCCGAATAAACGCGTTTTGACAGACTGTTGAATCCCAATGTACCTGCCAGGCTCAGAAGTGCTCACTGACTCAGCTCTTCACCCCAGTGTGCAGAAAGTGTCAAAACGTGTTTTGCAGCACAAATAAACATGTTTCAGCAACTTTGGTCACCCCCATGTAACTTATAGGGAAGGTACAGCAGACTTTTCAAAACGTGTTTTTCAGCCCGAAATAAACGCGTTTTGACAGACTGTTGAATCCCAATGTACCTGCCAGGCTCAGAAGTGCTCACTGACTCAGCTCTTCACCCTAGTGTGCAGAAAGTGTCAAAACGTGTTTTGTAGCACAAATAAACATGTTTCAGCAACTTTGGTCACCCCCATGCAACTTATATGGAAGGTAGAGCAGACTTTTCAAAATGTGTTTTTCAGCCCGAAATAAACGCGTTTTGACAGACTGTTGAATCCCAATGTACCTGCCAGGCTCAGAAGTGCTCACTGACTCAGCTCTTCACCCCAGTGTGCAGAAAGTGTCAAAACGTGTTTTGCAGCACAAATAAACATGTTTCAGCAACTTTGGTCACCCCCATGTAACTTATAGGGAAGGTACAGCAGACTTTTCAAAACGTGTTTTTCAGCCCGAAATAAACGCGTTTTGACAGACTGTTGAATCCCAATGTACCTGCCAGGCTCAGAAGTGCTCACTGACTCAGCTCTTCACCCCAGTGTGCAGAAAGTGTCAAAACGTGTTTTGCAGCACAAATAAACATGTTTCAGCAACTTTGGTCACCCCCATGTAACTTATAGGGAAGGTACAGCAGACTTTTCAAAACGTGTTTTTCAGCCCGAAATAAACGCGTTTTGACAGACTGTTGAATCCCAATGTACCTGCCAGGCTCAGAAGTGCTCACTGACTCAGCTCTTCACCCCAGTGTGCAGAAAGTGTCAAAACGTGTTTTGCAGCACAAATAAACATGTTTCAGCAACTTTGGTCACCCCCATGTAACTTATAGGGAAGGTACAGCAGACTTTTCAAAACGTGTTTTTCAGCCCGAAATAAACGCGTTTTGACAGACTGTTGAATCCCAATGTACCTGCCAGGCTCAGAAGTGCTCACTGACTCAGCTCTTCACCCCAGTGTGCAGAAAGTGTCAATACGTGTTTTGCAGCACAAATAAACATGTTTCAGCAACTTTGGTCACCCCCATGCAACTTATAGGGAAGGAACAGCTGACTTTTCAAAACGTGTTTTTCAGCCCGAAATAAACGCGTTTTGACAGACTGTTGAATCCCAATGTACCTGCCAGGCTCAGAAGTGCTCAATGACTCAGCTCTTCACCCCAGTGTGCAGAAAGTGTCAATACGTGTTTTGCAGCACAAATAAACATGTTTCAGCAACTTTGGTCACCCCCATGCAACTTATAGGGAAGGTACAGCAGACTTTTCAAAACGTGTTTTTCAGCCCGAAATAAACGCGTTTTGACAGACTGTTGAATCCCAATGTACCTGCCAGGCTCAGAAGTGCTCACTGACTCAGCTCTTCACCCCAGTGTGCAGAAAGTGTCAAAACGTGTTTTGCAGCACAAATAAACATGTTTCAGCAACTTTGGTCACCCCCATGTAACTTATAGGGAAGGAACAGCAGACTTTTCAAAACGTGTTTTTCAGCCCGAAATAAACGCGTTTTGACAGACTGTTGAATCCCAATGTACCTGCCAGGCTCAGAAGTGCTCACTGACTCAGCTCTTCACCCCAGTGTGCAGAAAGTGTCAAAACGTGTTTTGCAGCACAAATAAACATGTTTCAGCAACTTTGGTCACCCCCATGTAACTTATAGGGAAGGTACAGCAGACTTTTCAAAACGTGTTTTTCAGCCCGAAATAAACGCGTTTTGACAGACTGTTGAATCCCAATGTACCTGCCAGGCTCAGAAGTGCTCACTGACTCAGCTCTTCACCCCAGTGTGCAGAAAGTGTCAATACGTGTTTTGCAGCACAAATAAACATGTTTCAGCAACTTTGGTCACCCCCATGCAACTTATAGGGAAGGTACAGCAGACTTTTCAAAACGTGTTTTTCAGCCCGAAATAAACGCGTTTTGACAGACTGTTGAATCCCAATGTACCTGCCAGGCTCAGAAGTGCTCACTGACTCAGCTCTTCACCCCAGTGTGCAGAAAGTGTCAAAACGTGTTTTGCAGCACAAATAAACATGTTTCAGCAACTTTGGTCACCCCAATGCAACTTATAGGGAAGGTACAGCAGACTTTTCAAAACGTGTTTTTCAGCCCGAAATAAACGCGTTTTGACAGACTGTTGAATCCCAATGTACCTGCCAGGCTCAGAAGTGCTCACTGACTCAGCTCTTCACCCCAGTGTGCAGAAAGTGTCAATACGTGTTTTGCAGCACAAATAAACATGTTTCAGCAACTTTGGTCACCCCCATGCAACTTATAGGGAAGGTACAGCAGACTTTTCAAAACGTGTTTTTCAGCCCGAAATAAACGCGTTTTGACAGACTGTTGAATCCCAATGTACCTGCCAGGCTCAGAAGTGCTCACTGACTCAGCTCTTCACCCCAGTGTGCAGAAAGTGTCAAAACGTGTTTTGCAGCACAAATAAACATGTTTCAGCAACTTTGGTCACCCCCATGCAACTTATAGGGAAGGTACAGCAGACTTTTCAAAACGTGTTTTTCAGCCCGAAATAAACGCGTTTTGACAGACTGTTGAATCCCAATGTACCTGCCAGGCTCAGAAGTGCTCACTGACTCAGCTCTTCACCCCAGTGTGCAGAAAGTGTCAAAACGTGTTTTGCAGCACAAATAAACATGTTTCAGCAACTTTGGTCACCCCCATGTAACTTATAGGGAAGGAACAGCTGACTTTTCAAAACGTGTTTTTCAGCCAGAAATAAACGCGTTTTGACAGACTGTTGAATCCCAATGTACCTGCCAGGCTCAGAAGTGCTCACTGACTCAGCTCTTCACCCTAGTGTGCAGAAAGTGTCAAAACGTGTTTTGCAGCACAAATAAACATGTTTCAGCAACTTTGGTCACCCCCATGCAACTTATATGGAAGGTAGAGCAGACTTTTCAAAACGTGTTTTTCAGCCCGAAATAAACGCGTTTTGACAGACTGTTGAATCCCAATGTACCTGCCAGGCTCAGAAGTGCTCACTGACTCAGCTCTTCACCCCAGTGTGCAGAAAGTGTCAAAACGTGTTTTGCAGCACAAATAAACATGTTTCAGCAACTTTGGTCACCCCCATGTAACTTATAGGGAAGGTACAGCAGACTTTTCAAAACGTGTTTTTCAGCCCGAAATAAACGCGTTTTGACAGACTGTTGAATCCCAATGTACCTGCCAGGCTCAGAAGTGCTCACTGACTCAGCTCTTCACCCCAGTGTGCAGAAAGTGTCAAAACGTGTTTTGCAGCACAAATAAACATGTTTCAGCAACTTTGGTCACCCCCATGTAACTTATAGGGAAGGTACAGCAGACTTTTCAAAACGTGTTTTTCAGCCCGAAATAAACGCGTTTTGACAGACTGTTGAATCCCAATGTGCCTGCCAGGCTCAGAAGTGCTCACTGACTCAGCTCTTCACCCCAGTGTGCAGAAAGTGTCAAAACGTGTTTTGCAGCACAAATAAACATGTTTCAGCAACTTTGGTCACCCCCATGTAAAATATAGGGAAGGTACAGCAGACTTTTCAAAACGTGTTTTTCAGCCCGAAATAAACGCGTTTTGACAGACTGTTGAATCCCAATGTACCTGCCAGGCTCAAAAGTGCTCACTGACTCAGCTCTTCACCCTAGTGTGCAGAAAGTGTCAAAACGTGTTTTGCAGCACAAATAAACATGTTTCAGCAACTTTAGTCACCCCCATGCAACTTATAGGGAAGGTACAGCAGACATTTCAAAACGTGTTTTTCAGCCCGAAATAAACGCGTTTTGACAGACTGTTGAATCCCAAAGTACCTGCCAGGCTCAGAAGTGCTCACTGACTCAGCTCTTCACCCCAGTGTGCAGAAAGTGTCAATACGTGTTTTGCAGCACAAATAAACATGTTTCAGCAACTTTGGTCACCCCCATGCAACTTATAGGGAAGGTACAGCAGACTTTTCAAAACGTGTTTTTCAGCCCGAATAAACGCGTTTTGACAGACTGTTGAATCCCAATGTACCTGCCAGGCTCAGAAGTGCTCACTGACTCAGCTCTTCACCCCAGTGTGCAGAAAGTGTCAATACGTGTTTTGCAGCACAAATAAACATGTTTCAGCAACTTTGGTCACCCCCATGCAACTTATAGGGAAGGTACAGCAGACTTTTCAAAACGTGTTTTTCAGCCCGAAATAAACGCGTTTTGACAGACTGTTGAATCCCAATGTACCTGCCAGGCTCAGAAGTGCTCACTGACTCAGCTCTTCACCCCAGTGTGCAGAAAGTGTCAATACGTGTTTTGCAGCACAAATAAACATGTTTCAGCAACTTTGGTCACCCCCATGCAACTTATAGGGAAGGTACAGCAGACTTTTCAAAACGTGTTTTTCAGCCCGAAATAAACGCGTTTTGACAGACTGTTGAATCCCAATGTACCTGCCAGGCTCAGAAGTGCTCACTGACTCAGCTCTTCACCCCAGTGTGCAGAAAGTGTCAAAACGTGTTTTGCAGCACAAATAAACATGTTTCAGCAACTTTGGTCACCCCCATGCAACTTATAGGGAAGGTACAGCAGACTTTTCAAAACGTGTTTTTCAGCCCGAAATAAACGCGTTTTGACAGACTGTTGAATCCCAATGTACCTGCCAGGCTCAGAAGTGCTCACTGACTCAGCTCTTCACCCCAGTGTGCAGAAAGTGTCAATACGTGTTTTGCAGCACAAATAAACATGTTTCAGCAACTTTGGTCACCCCCATGCAACTTATAGGGAAGGTACAGCAGACTTTTCAAAACGTGTTTTTCAGCCCGAAATAAACGCGTTTTGACAGACTGTTGAATCCCAATGTACCTGCCAGGCTCAGAAGTGCTCACTGACTCAGCTCTTCACCCCAGTGTGCAGAAAGTGTCAAAACGTGTTTTGCAGCACAAATAAACATGTTTCAGCAACTTTGGTCACCCCCATGTAACTTATAGGGAAGGTACAGCAGACTTTTCAAAACGTGTTTTTCAGCCCGAAATAAACGCGTTTTGACAGACTGTTGAATCCCAATGTACCTGCCAGGCTCAGAAGTGCTCACTGACTCAGCTCTTCACCCTAGTGTGCAGAAAGTGTCAAAACGTGTTTTGCAGCACAAATAAACATGTTTCAGCAACTTTGGTCACCCCCATGCAACTTATAGGGAAGGTACAGCAGACTTTTCAAAACGTGTTTTTCAGCCCGAAATAAACGCGTTTTGACAGACTGTTGAATCCCAATGTACCTGCCAGGCTCAGAAGTGCTCACTGACTCAGCTCTTCACCCCAGTGTGCAGAAAGTGTCAAAACGTGTTTTGCAGCACAAATAAACATGTTTCAGCAACTTTGGTCACCCCAATGCAACTTATAGGGAAGGTACAGCAGACTTTTCAAACCGTGTTTTTCAGCCCGAAATAAACGCGTTTTGACAGACTGTTGAATCCCAATGTACCTGCCAGGCTCAGAAGTGCTCACTGACTCAGCTCTTCACCCCAGTGTGCAGAAAGTGTCAATACGTGTTTTGCAGCACAAATAAACATGTTTCAGCAACTTTGGTCACCCCCATGCAACTTATAGGGAAGGTACAGCAGACTTTTCAAAACGTGTTTTTCAGCCCGAAATAAACGCGTTTTGACAGACTGTTGAATCCCAATGTACCTGCCAGGCTCAGAAGTGCTCACTGACTCAGCTCTTCACCCCAGTGTGCAGAAAGTGTCAAAACGTGTTTTGCAGCACAAATAAACATGTTTCAGCAACTTTGGTCACCCCCATGCAACTTATAGGGAAGGTACAGCAGACTTTTCAAAACGTGTTTTTCAGCCCGAAATAAACGCGTTTTGACAGACTGTTGAATCCCAATGTACCTGCCAGGCTCAGAAGTGCTCACTGACTCAGCTCTTCACCCCAGTGTGCAGAAAGTGTCAAAACGTGTTTTGCAGCACAAATAAACATGTTTCAGCAACTTTGGTCACCCCCATGTAACTTATAGGGAAGGAACAGCTGACTTTTCAAAACGTGTTTTTCAGCCAGAAATAAACGCGTTTTGACAGACTGTTGAATCCCAATGTACCTGCCAGGCTCAGAAGTGCTCACTGACTCAGCTCTTCACCCTAGTGTGCAGAAAGTGTCAAAACGTGTTTTGCAGCACAAATAAACATCTTTCAGCAACTTTGGTCACCCCCATGCAACTTATATGGAAGGTAGAGCAGACTTTTCAAAACGTGTTTTTCAGCCCGAAATAAACGCGTTTTGACAGACTGTTGAATCCCAATGTACCTGCCAGGCTCAGAAGTGCTCACTGACTCAGCTCTTCACCCCAGTGTGCAGAAAGTGTCAAAACGTGTTTTGCAGCACAAATAAACATGTTTCAGCAACTTTGGTCACCCCCATGTAACTTATAGGGAAGGTACAGCAGACTTTTCAAAACGTGTTTTTCAGCCCGAAATAAACGCGTTTTGACAGACTGTTGAATCCCAATGTACCTGCCAGGCTCAGAAGTGCTCACTGACTCAGCTCTTCACCCCAGTGTGCAGAAAGTGTCAAAACGTGTTTTGCAGCACAAATAAACATGTTTCAGCAACTTTGGTCACCCCCATGTAACTTATAGGGAAGGTACAGCAGACTTTTCAAAACGTGTTTTTCAGCCCGAAATAAACGCGTTTTGACAGACTGTTGAATCCCAATGTGCCTGCCAGGCTCAGAAGTGCTCACTGACTCAGCTCTTCACCCCAGTGTGCAGAAAGTGTCAAAACGTGTTTTGCAGCACAAATAAACATGTTTCAGCAACTTTGGTCACCCCCATGTAACTTATAGGGAAGGTACAGCAGACTTTTCAAAACGTGTTTTTCAGCCCGAAATAAACGCGTTTTGACAGACTGTTGAATCCCAATGTACCTGCCAGGCTCAAAAGTGCTCACTGACTCAGCTCTTCACCCTAGTGTGCAGAAAGTGTCAAAACGTGTTTTGCAGCACAAATAAACATGTTTCAGCAACTTTAGTCACCCCCATGCAACTTATAGGGAAGGTACAGCAGACATTTCAAAACGTGTTTTTCAGCCCGAAATAAACGCGTTTTGACAGACTGTTGAATCCCAATGTACCTGCCAGGCTCAGAAGTGCTCACTGACTCAGCTCTTCACCCCAGTGTGCAGAAAGTGTCAATACGTGTTTTGCAGCACAAATAAACATGTTTCAGCAACTTTGGTCACCCCCATGCAACTTATAGGGAAGGTACAGCAGACTTTTCAAAACGTGTTTTTCAGCCCGAATAAACGCGTTTTGACAGACTGTTGAATCCCAATGTACCTGCCAGGCTCAGAAGTGCTCACTGACTCAGCTCTTCACCCCAGTGTGCAGAAAGTGTCAATACGTGTTTTGCAGCACAAATAAACATGTTTCAGCAACTTTGGTCACCCCCATGCAACTTATAGGGAAGGTACAGCAGACTTTTCAAAACGTGTTTTTCAGCCCGAAATAAACGCGTTTTGACAGACTGTTGAATCCCAATGTACCTGCCAGGCTCAGAAGTGCTCACTGACTCAGTTCTTCACCCCAGTGTGCAGAAAGTGTCAATACGTGTTTTGCAGCACAAATAAACATGTTTCAGCAACTTTGGTCACCCCCATGCAACTTATAGGGAAGGTACAGCAGACTTTTCAAAACGTGTTTTTCAGCCCGAAATAAACGCGTTTTGACAGACTGTTGAATCCCAATGTACCTGCCAGGCTCAGAAGTGCTCACTGACTCAGCTCTTCACCCCAGTGTGCAGAAAGTGTCAAAACGTGTTTTGCAGCACAAATAAACATGTTTCAGCAACTTTGGTCACCCCCATGCAACTTATAGGGAAGGTACAGCAGACTTTTCAAAACGTGTTTTTCAGCCCGAAATAAACGCGTTTTGACAGACTGTTGAATCCCAATGTACCTGCCAGGCTCAGAAGTGCTCACTGACTCAGCTCTTCACCCCAGTGTGCAGAAAGTGTCAATACGTGTTTTGCAGCACAAATAAACATGTTTCAGCAACTTTGGTCACCCCCATGCAACTTATAGGGAAGGTACAGCAGACTTTTCAAAACGTGTTTTTCAGCCCGAAATAAACGCGTTTTGACAGACTGTTGAATCCCAATGTACCTGCCAGGCTCAGAAGTGCTCACTGACTCAGCTCTTCACCCCAGTGTGCAGAAAGTGTCAAAACGTGTTTTGCAGCACAAATAAACATGTTTCAGCAACTTTGGTCACCCCCATGTAACTTATAGGGAAGGTACAGCAGACTTTTCAAAACGTGTTTTTCAGCCCGAAATAAACGCGTTTTGACAGACTGTTGAATCCCAATGTACCTGCCAGGCTCAGAAGTGCTCACTGACTCAGCTCTTCACCCTAGTGTGCAGAAAGTGTCAAAACGTGTTTTGCAGCACAAATAAACATGTTTCAGCAACTTTGGTCACCCCCATGCAACTTATAGGGAAGGTACAGCAGACTTTTCAAAACGTGTTTTTCAGCCCGAAATAAACGCGTTTTGACAGACTGTTGAATCCCAATGTACCTGCCAGGCTCAGAAGTGCTCACTGACTCAGCTCTTCACCCCAGTGTGCAGAAAGTGTCAATACGTGTTTTGCAGCACAAATAAACATGTTTCAGCAACTTTGGTCACCCCCATGCAACTTATAGGGAAGGTACAGCAGACTTTTCAAAACGTGTTTTTCAGCCCGAAATAAACGCGTTTTGACAGACTGTTGAATCCCAATGTACCTGCCAGACTCAGAAGTGCTCACTGACTCAGCTCTTCACCCCAGTGTGCAGAAAGTGTCAAAACGTGTTTTGCAGCACAAATAAACATGTTTCAGCAACTTTGGTCACCCCAATGCAACTTATAGGGAAGGTACAGCAGACTTTTCAAAACGTGTTTTTCAGCCCGAAATAAACGCGTTTTGACAGACTGTTGAATCCCAATGTACCTGCCAGGCTCAGAAGTGCTCACTGACTCAGCTCTTCACCCCAGTGTGCAGAAAGTGTCAAAACGTGTTTTGCAGCACAAATAAACATGTTTCAGCAACTTTGGTCACCCCCATGTAACTTATAGGGAAGGAACAGCTGACTTTTCAAAACGTGTTTTTCAGCCCGAAATAAACGCGTTTTGACAGACTGTTGAATCCCAATGTACCTGCCAGGCTCAGAAGTGCTCACTGACCCAGCTCTTCACCCCAGTGTGCAGAAAGTGTCAAAACGTGTTTTGCAGCACAAATAAACATGTTTCAGCAACTTTGGTCACCCCCATGTAACTTATAGGGAAGGAACAGCTGACTTTTCAAAACGTGTTTTTCAGCCCGAAATAAACGCGTTTTGACAGACTGTTGAATCCCAATGTACCTGCCAGGCTCAGAAGTGCTCACTGACCCAGCTCTTCACCCCAGTGTGCAGAAAGTGTCAAAACGTGTTTTGCAGCACAAATAAACATGTTTCAGCAACTTTGGTCACCCCCATGTAACTTATAGGGAAGGTACAGCAGACTTTTCAAAACGTGTTTTTCAGCCCGAAATAAACGCGTTTTGACAGACTGTTGAATCCCAATGTACCTGCCAGGCTCAGAAGTGCTCACTGACTCAGCTCTTCACCCTAGTGTGCAGAAAGTGTCAAAACGTGTTTTGCAGCACAAATAAACATGTTTCAGCAACTTTGGTCACCCCCATGCAACTTATATGGAAGGTAGAGCAGACTTTTCAAAACGTGTTTTTCAGCCCGAAATAAACGCGTTTTGACAGACTGTTGAATCCCAATGTACCTGCCAGGCTCAGAAGTGCTCACTGACTCAGCTCTTCACCCCAGTGTGCAGAAAGTGTCAATACGTGTTTTGCAGCACAAATAAACATATTTCAGCAACTTTGGTCACCCCCATGCAACTTATAGGGAAGGTACAGCAGACTTTTCAAAACGTGTTTTTCAGCCCGAAATAAACGCGTTTTGACAGACTGTTGAATCCCAATGTACCTGCCAGGCTCAGAAGTGCTCACTGACTCAGCTCTTCACCCCAGTGTGCAGAAAGTGTCAAAACGTGTTTTGCAGCACAAATAAACATGTTTCAGCAACTTTGGTCACCCCCATGTAACTTATAGGGAAGGTACAGCAGACTTTTCAAAACGTGTTTTTCAGCCCGAAATAAATGCGTTTTGACAGACTGTTGAATCCCAATGTACCTGCCAGGCTCAGAAGTGCTCACTGACTCAGCTCTTCACCCCAGTGTGCAGAAAGTGTCAATACGTGTTTTGCAGCACAAATAAACATGTTTCAGCAACTTTGGTCACCCCCATGCAACTTATAGGGAAGGTACAGCAGACTTTTCAAAACGTGTTTTTCAGCCCGAAATAAACGCGTTTTGACAGACTGTTGAATCCCAATGTACCTGCCAGGCTCAAAAGTGCTCACTGACTCAGCTCTTCACCCTAGTGTGCAGAAAGTGTCAAAACGTGTTTTGCAGCACAAATAAACATGTTTCAGCAACTTTGGTCACCCCCATGCAACTTATAGGGAAGGTACAGCAGACTTTTCAAAACGTGTTTTTCAGCCCGAAATAAACGCGTTTTGACAGACTGTTGAATCCCAATGTACCTGCCAGGCTCAGAAGTGCTCACTGACTCAGCTCTTCACCCCAGTGTGCAGAAAGTGTCAAAACGTGTTTTGCAGCACAAATAAACATGTTTCAGCAACTTTGGTCACCCCCATGCAACTTATAGGGAAGGTACAGCAGACTTTTCAAAACGTGTTTTTCAGCCCGAAATAAACGCGTTTTGACAGACTGTTGAATCCCAATGTACCTGCCAGGCTCAGAAGTGCTCACTGACTCAGCTCTTCACCCCAGTGTGCAGAAAGTGTCAAAACGTGTTTTGCAGCACAAATAAACATGTTTCAGCAACTTTGGTCACCCCCATGTAACTTATAGGGAAGGAACAGCTGACTTTTCAAAACGTGTTTTTCAGCCCGAAATAAACGCGTTTTGACAGACTGTTGAATCCCAATGTACCTGCCAGGCTCAGAAGTGCTCACTGACCCAGCTCTTCACCCCAGTGTGCAGAAAGTGTCAAAACGTGTTTTGCAGCACAAATAAACATGTTTCAGCAACTTTGGTCACCCCCATGTAACTTATAGGGAAGGTACAGCAGACTTTTCAAAACGTGTTTTTCAGCCCGAAATAAACGCGTTTTGACAGACTGTTGAATCCCAATGTACCTGCCAGGCTCAGAAGTGCTCACTGACTCAGCTCTTCACCCTAGTGTGCAGAAAGTGTCAAAACGTGTTTTGCAGCACAAATAAACATGTTTCAGCAACTTTGGTCACCCCCATGCAACTTATATGGAAGGTAGAGCAGACTTTTCAAAACGTGTTTTTCAGCCCGAAATAAACGCGTTTTGACAGACTGTTGAATCCCAATGTACCTGCCAGGCTCAGAAGTGCTCACTGACTCAGCTCTTCACCCCAGTGTGCAGAAAGTGTCAATACGTGTTTTGCAGCACAAATAAACATGTTTCAGCAACTTTGGTCACCCCCATGCAACTTATAGGGAAGGTACAGCAGACTTTTCAAAACGTGTTTTTCAGCCCGAAATAAACGCGTTTTGACAGACTGTTGAATCCCAATGTACCTGCCAGGCTCAGAAGTGCTCACTGACTCAGCTCTTCACCCCAGTGTGCAGAAAGTGTCAAAACGTGTTTTGCAGCACAAATAAACATGTTTCAGCAACTTTGGTCACCCCCATGTAACTTATAGGGAAGGTACAGCAGACTTTTCAAAACGTGTTTTTCAGCCCGAAATAAATGCGTTTTGACAGACTGTTGAATCCCAATGTACCTGCCAGGCTCAGAAGTGCTCACTGACTCAGCTCTTCACCCCAGTGTGCAGAAAGTGTCAATACGTGTTTTGCAGCACAAATAAACATGTTTCAGCAACTTTGGTCACCCCCATGCAACTTATAGGGAAGGTACAGCAGACTTTTCAAAACGTGTTTTTCAGCCCGAAATAAACGCGTTTTGACAGACTGTTGAATCCCAATGTACCTGCCAGGCTCAAAAGTGCTCACTGACTCAGCTCTTCACCCTAGTGTGCAGAAAGTGTCAAAACGTGTTTTGCAGCACAAATAAACATGTTTCAGCAACTTTGGTCACCCCCATGCAACTTATAGGGAAGGTACAGCAGACTTTTCAAAACGTGTTTTTCAGCCCGAAATAAACGCGTTTTGACAGACTGTTGAATCCCAATGTACCTGCCAGGCTCAGAAGTGCTCACTGACTCAGCTCTTCACCCCAGTGTGCAGAAAGTGTCAATACGTGTTTTGCAGCACAAATAAACATGTTTCAGCAACTTTGGTCACCCCCATGCAACTTATAGGGAAGGTACAGCAGACTTTTCAAAACGTGTTTTTCAGCCCGAAATAAACGCGTTTTGACAGACTGTTGAATCCCAATGTACCTGCCAGACTCAGAAGTGCTCACTGACTCAGCTCTTCACCCCAGTGTGCAGAAAGTGTCAAAACGTGTTTTGCAGCACAAATAAACATGTTTCAGCAACTTTGGTCACCCCCATATAACTTATAGGGAAGGAACAGCTGACTTTTCAAAACGTGTTTTTCAGCCCGAAATAAACGCGTTTTGACAGACTGTTGAATCCCAATGTACCTGCCAGGCTCAGAAGTGCTCACTGACTCAGCTCTTCACCCCAGTGTGCAGAAAGTGTCAAAACGTGTTTTGCAGCACAAATAAACATGTTTCAGCAACTTTGGTCACCCCCATGTAACTTATAGGGAAGGTACAGCAGACTTTTCAAAACGTGTTTTTCAGCCCGAAATAAACGCGTTTTGACAGACTGTTGAATCCCAATGTACCTGCCAGGCTCAAAAGTGCTCACTGACTCAGCTCTTCACCCTAGTGTGCAGAAAGTGTCAAAACGTGTTTTGCAGCACAAATAAACATGTTTCAGCAACTTTGGTCACCCCCATGCAACTTATAGGGAAGGTACAGCAGACTTTTCAAAACGTGTTTTTCAGCCCGAAATAAACGCGTCTTGACAGACTGTTGAATCCCAATGTACCTGCCAGGCTCAGAAGTGCTCACTGACTCAGCTCTTCACCCCAGTGTGCAGAAGGTGTCAATACGTGTTTTGCAGCACAAATAAACATGTTTCAGCAACTTTGGTCACCCCCATGCAACTTATAGGGAAGGTACAGCAGACTTTTCAAAACGTGTTTTTCAGCCCGAAATAAACGCGTTTTGACAGACTGTTGAATCCCAATGTACCTGCCAGGCTCAGAAGTGCTCACTGACTCAGCTCTTCACCCCAGTGTGCAGAAAGTGTCAAAACGTGTTTTGCAGCACAAATAAACATGTTTCAGCAACTTTGGTCACCCCCATGTAACTTATAGGGAAGGTACAGCAGACTTTTCAAAACGTGTTTTTCTGCCCGAAATAAACGCGTTTTGACAGACTGTTGAATCCCAATGTACCTGCCAGGCTCAGAAGTGCTCACTGACTCAGCTCTTCACCCCAGTGTGCAGAAAGTGTCAATACGTGTTTTGCAGCACAAATAAACATGTTTCAGCAACTTTGGTCACCCCCATGCAACTTATAGGGAAGGTACAGCAGACTTTTCAAAACGTGTTTTTCAGCCCGAAATAAACGCGTTTTGACAGACTGTTGAATCCCAATGTACCTGCCAGGCTCAGAAGTGCTCACTGACTCAGCTCTTCACCCCAGTGTGCAGAAAGTGTCAAAACGTGTTTTGCAGCACAAATAAACATGTTTCAGCAACTTTGGTCACCCCCATGTAACTTATAGGGAAGGAACAGCTGACTTTTCAAAACGTGTTTTTCAGCCCGAAATAAACGCGTTTTGACAGACTGTTGAATCCCAATGTACCTGCCAGGCTCAGAAGTGCTCACTGACCCAGCTCTTCACCCCAGTGTGCAGAAAGTGTCAAAACGTGTTTTGCAGCACAAATAAGCATGTTTCAGCAACTTTGGTCACCCCCATGTAACTTATAGGGAAGGTACAGCAGACTTTTCAAAACGTGTTTTTCAGCCCGAAATAAACGCGTTTTGACAGACTGTTGAATCCCAATGTACCTGCCAGGCTCAGAAGTGCTCACTGACTCAGCTCTTCACCCTAGTGTGCAGAAAGTGTCAAAACGTGTTTTGCAGCACAAATAAACATGTTTCAGCAACTTTGGTCACCCCCATGCAACTTATATGGAAGGTAGAGCAGACTTTTCAAAACGTGTTTTTCAGCCCGAAATAAACGCGTTTTGACAGACTGTTGAATCCCAATGTACCTGCCAGGCTCAGAAGTGCTCACTGACTCAGCTCTTCACCCCAGTGTGCAGAAAGTGTCAATACGTGTTTTGCAGCACAAATAAACATGTTTCAGCAACTTTGGTCACCCCCATGCAACTTATAGGGAAGGTACAGCAGACTTTTCAAAACGTGTTTTTCAGCCCGAAATAAACGCGTTTTGACAGACTGTTGAATCCCAATGTACCTGCCAGGCTCAGAAGTGCTCACTGACTCAGCTCTTCACCCCAGTGTGCAGAAAGTGTCAAAACGTGTTTTGCAGCACAAATAAACATGTTTCAGCAACTTTGGTCACCCCCATGTAACTTATAGGGAAGGTACAGCAGACTTTTCAAAACGTGTTTTTCAGCCCGAAATAAATGCGTTTTGACAGACTGTTGAATCCCAATGTACCTGCCAGGCTCAGAAGTGCTCACTGACTCAGCTCTTCACCCCAGTGTGCAGAAAGTGTCAATACGTGTTTTGCAGCACAAATAAACATGTTTCAGCAACTTTGGTCACCCCCATGCAACTTATAGGGAAGGTACAGCAGACTTTTCAAAACGTGTTTTTCAGCCCGAAATAAACGCGTTTTGACAGACTGTTGAATCCCAATGTACCTGCCAGGCTCAAAAGTGCTCACTGACTCAGCTCTTCACCCTAGTGTGCAGAAAGTGTCAAAACGTGTTTTGCAGCACAAATAAACATGTTTCAGCAACTTTGGTCACCCCCATGCAACTTATAGGGAAGGTACAGCAGACTTTTCAAAACGTGTTTTTCTGCCCGAAATAAACGCGTTTTGACAGACTGTTGAATCCCAATGTACCTGCCAGGCTCAGAAGTGCTCACTGACTCAGCTCTTCACCCCAGTGTGCAGAAAGTGTCAATACGTGTTTTGCAGCACAAATAAACATGTTTCAGCAACTTTGGTCACCCCCATGCAACTTATAGGGAAGGTACAGCAGACTTTTCAAAACGTGTTTTTCAGCCCGAAATAAACGCGTTTTGACAGACTGTTGAATCCCAATGTACCTGCCAGACTCAGAAGTGCTCACTGACTCAGCTCTTCACCCCAGTGTGCAGAAAGTGTCAAAACGTGTTTTGCAGCACAAATAAACATGTTTCAGCAACTTTGGTCACCCCCATATAACTTATAGGGAAGGAACAGCTGACTTTTCAAAACGTGTTTTTCAGCCCGAAATAAACGCGTTTTGACAGACTGTTGAATCCCAATGTACCTGCCAGGCTCAGAAGTGCTCACTGACTCAGCTCTTCACCCCAGTGTGCAGAAAGTGTCAAAACGTGTTTTGCAGCACAAATAAACATGTTTCAGCAACTTTGGTCACCCCCATGTAACTTATAGGGAAGGTACAGCAGACTTTTCAAAACGTGTTTTTCAGCCCGAAATAAACGCGTTTTGACAGACTGTTGAATCCCAATGTACCTGCCAGGCTCAAAAGTGCTCACTGACTCAGCTCTTCACCCTAGTGTGCAGAAAGTGTCAAAACGTGTTTTGCAGCACAAATAAACATGTTTCAGCAACTTTGGTCACCCCCATGCAACTTATAAAGAAGGTACAGCAGACTTTTCAAAACGTGTTTTTCAGCCCGAAATAAACGCGTCTTGACAGACTGTTGAATCCCAATGTACCTGCCAGGCTCAGAAGTGCTCACTGACTCAGCTCTTCACCCCAGTGTGCAGAAGGTGTCAATACGTGTTTTGCAGCACAAATAAACATGTTTCAGCAACTTTGGTCACCCCCATGCAACTTATAGGGAAGGTACAGCAGACTTTTCAAAACGTGTTTTTCAGCCCGAAATAAACGCGTTTTGACAGACTGTTGAATCCCAATGTACCTGCCAGGCTCAGAAGTGCTCACTGACTCAGCTCTTCACCCCAGTGTGCAGAAAGTGTCAAAACGTGTTTTGCAGCACAAATAAACATGTTTCAGCAACTTTGGTCACCCCCATGTAACTTATAGGGAAGGTACAGCAGACTTTTCAAAACGTGTTTTTCTGCCCGAAATAAACGCGTTTTGACAGACTGTTGAATCCCAATGTACCTGCCAGGCTCAGAAGTGCTCACTGACTCAGCTCTTCACCCCAGTGTGCAGAAAGTGTCAATACGTGTTTTGCAGCACAAATAAACATGTTTCAGCAACTTTGGTCACCCCCATGCAACTTATAGGGAAGGTACAGCAGACTTTTCAAAACGTGTTTTTCAGCCCGAAATAAACGCGTTTTGACAGACTGTTGAATCCCAATGTACCTGCCAGGCTCAGAAGTGCTCACTGACTCAGCTCTTCACCCCAGTGTGCAGAAAGTGTCAAAACGTGTTTTGCAGCACAAATAAACATGTTTCAGCAACTTTGGTCACCCCCATGTAACTTATAGGGAAGGAACAGCTGACTTTTCAAAACGTGTTTTTCAGCCCGAAATAAACGCGTTTTGACAGACTGTTGAATCCCAATGTACCTGCCAGGCTCAGAAGTGCTCACTGACTCAGCTCTTCACCCCAGTGTGCAGAAAGTGTCAATACGTGTTTTGCAGCACAAATAAACATGTTTCAGCAACTTTGGTCACCCCCATGCAACTTATAGGGAAGGTACAGCAGACTTTTCAAAACGTGTTTTTCAGCCCGAAATAAACGCGTTTTGACAGACTGTTGAATCCCAATGTACCTGCCAGGCTCAGAAGTGCTCACTGACTCAGCTCTTCACCCCAGTGTGCAGAAAGTGTCAAAACGTGTTTTGCAGCACAAATAAACATGTTTCAGCAACTTTGGTCACCCCCATGTAACTTATAGGGAAGGAACAGCTGACTTTTCAAAACGTGTTTTTCAGCCCGAAATAAACGCGTTTTGACAGACTGTTGAATCCCAATGTACCTGCCAGGCTCAGAAGTGCTCACTGACTCAGCTCTTCACCCCAGTGTGCAGAAAGTGTCAAAACGTGTTTTGCAGCACAAATAAACATGTTTCAGCAACTTTGGTCACCCCCATGTAACTTATAGGGAAGGTACAGCAGACTTTTCAAAACGTGTTTTTCAGCCCGAAATAAACGCGTTTTGACAGACTGTTGAATCCCAATGTACCTGCCAGGCTCAGAAGTGCTCACTGACTCAGCTCTTCACCCCAGTGTGCAGAAAGTGTCAAAACGTGTTTTGCAGCACAAATAAACATGTTTCAGCAACTTTGGTCACCCCCATGTAACTTATAGGGAAGGAACAGCTGACTTTTCAAAACGTGTTTTTCAGCCCGAAATAAACGCGTTTTGACAGACTGTTGAATCCCAATGTACCTGCCAGGCTCAGAAGTGCTCACTGACCCAGCTCTTCACCCCAGTGTGCAGAAAGTGTCAAAACGTGTTTTGCAGCACAAATAAACATGTTTCAGCAACTTTGGTCACCCCCATGTAACTTATAGGGAAGGTACAGCAGACTTTTCAAAACGTGTTTTTCAGCCCGAAATAAACGCGTTTTGACAGACTGTTGAATCCCAATGTACCTGCCAGGCTCAGAAGTGCTCACTGACTCAGCTCTTCACCCTAGTGTGCAGAAAGTGTCAAAACGTGTTTTGCAGCACAAATAAACATGTTTCAGCAACTTTGGTCACCCCCATGCAACTTATATGGAAGGTAGAGCAGACTTTTCAAAACCTGTTTTTCAGCCCGAAATAAACGCGTTTTGACAGACTGTTGAATCCCAATGTACCTGCCAGGCTCAGAAGTGCTCACTGACTCAGCTCTTCACCCCAGTGTGCAGAAAGTGTCAATACGTGTTTTGCAGCACAAATAAACATGTTTCAGCAACTTTGGTCACCCCCATGCAACTTATAGGGAAGGTACAGCAGACTTTTCAAAACGTGTTTTTCAGCCCGAAATAAACGCGTTTTGACAGACTGTTGAATCCCAATGTACCTGCCAGGCTCAGAAGTGCTCACTGACTCAGCTCTTCACCCCAGTGTGCAGAAAGTGTCAAAACGTGTTTTGCAGCACAAATAAACATGTTTCAGCAACTTTGGTCACCCCCATGTAACTTATAGGGAAGGAACAGCTGACTTTTCAAAACGTGTTTTTCAGCCCGAAATAAACGCGTTTTGACAGACTGTTGAATCCCAATGTACCTGCCAGGCTCAGAAGTGCTCACTGACTCAGCTCTTCACCCCAGTGTGCAGAAAGTGTCAAAACGTGTTTTGCAGCACAAATAAACATGTTTCAGCAACTTTGGTCACCCCCATGTAACTTATAGGGAAGGTACAGCAGACTTTTCAAAACGTGTTTTTCAGCCCGAAATAAACGCGTTTTGACAGACTGTTGAATCCCAATGTACCTGCCAGGCTCAGAAGTGCTCACTGACTCAGCTCTTCACCCCAGTGTGCAGAAAGTGTCAAAACGTGTTTTGCAGCACAAATAAACATGTTTCAGCAACTTTGGTCACCCCCATGTAACTTATAGGGAAGGAACAGCTGACTTTTCAAAACGTGTTTTTCAGCCCGAAATAAACGCGTTTTGACAGACTGTTGAATCCCAATGTACCTGCCAGGCTCAGAAGTGCTCACTGACCCAGCTCTTCACCCCAGTGTGCAGAAAGTGTCAAAACGTGTTTTGCAGCACAAATAAACATGTTTCAGCAACTTTGGTCACCCCCATGTAACTTATAGGGAAGGTACAGCAGACTTTTCAAAACGTGTTTTTCAGCCCGAAATAAACGCGTTTTGACAGACTGTTGAATCCCAATGTACCTGCCAGGCTCAGAAGTGCTCACTGACTCAGCTCTTCACCCTAGTGTGCAGAAAGTGTCAAAACGTGTTTTGCAGCACAAATAAACATGTTTCAGCAACTTTGGTCACCCCCATGCAACTTATATGGAAGGTAGAGCAGACTTTTCAAAACCTGTTTTTCAGCCCGAAATAAACGCGTTTTGACAGACTGTTGAATCCCAATGTACCTGCCAGGCTCAGAAGTGCTCACTGACTCAGCTCTTCACCCCAGTGTGCAGAAAGTGTCAATACGTGTTTTGCAGCACAAATAAACATGTTTCAGCAACTTTGGTCACCCCCATGCAACTTATAGGGAAGGTACAGCAGACTTTTCAAAACGTGTTTTTCAGCCCGAAATAAACGCGTTTTGACAGACTGTTGAATCCCAATGTACCTGCCAGGCTCAGAAGTGCTCACTGACTCAGCTCTTCACCCCAGTGTGCAGAAAGTGTCAAAACGTGTTTTGCAGCACAAATAAACATGTTTCAGCAACTTTGGTCACCCCCATGTAACTTATAGGGAAGGTACAGCAGACTTTTCAAAACGTGTTTTTCAGCCCGAAATAAATGCGTTTTGACAGACTGTTGAATCCCAATGTACCTGCCAGGCTCAGAAGTGCTCACTGACTCAGCTCTTCACCCCAGTGTGCAGAAAGTGTCAATACGTGTTTTGCAGCACAAATAAACATGTTTCAGCAACTTTGGTCACCCCCATGTAACTTATAGGGAAGGTACAGCAGACTTTTCAAAACGTGTTTTTCAGCCCGAAATAAACGCGTTTTGACAGACTGTTGAATCCCAATGTACCTGCCAGGCTCAGAAGTGCTCACTGACTCAGCTCTTCACCCCAGTGTGCAGAAAGTGTCAAAACGTGTTTTGCAGCACAAATAAACATGTTTCAGCAACTTTGGTCACCCCCATGTAACTTATAGGGAAGGAACAGCTGACTTTTCAAAACGTGTTTTTCAGCCCGAAATAAACGCGTTTTGACAGACTGTTGAATCCCAATGTACCTGCCAGGCTCAGAAGTGCTCACTGACCCAGCTCTTCACCCCAGTGTGCAGAAAGTGTCAAAACGTGTTTTGCAGCACAAATAAACATGTTTCAGCAACTTTGGTCACCCCCATGTAACTTATAAGGAAGGTACAGCAGACTTTTCAAAACGTGTTTTTCAGCCCGAAATAAACGCGTTTTGACAGACTGTTGAATCCCAATGTACCTGCCAGGCTCAGAAGTGCTCACTGACTCAGCTCTTCACCCTAGTGTGCAGAAAGTGTCAAAACGTGTTTTGCAGCACAAATAAACATGTTTCAGCAACTTTGGTCACCCCCATGCAACTTATATGGAAGGTAGAGCAGACTTTTCAAAACCTGTTTTTCAGCCCGAAATAAACGCGTTTTGACAGACTGTTGAATCCCAATGTACCTGCCAGGCTCAGAAGTGCTCACTGACTCAGCTCTTCACCCCAGTGTGCAGAAAGTGTCAATACGTGTTTTGCAGCACAAATAAACATGTTTCAGCAACTTTGGTCACCCCCATGCAACTTATAGGGAAGGTACAGCAGACTTTTCAAAACGTGTTTTTCAGCCC
Organism: Atractosteus spatula; assembly: GCF_055471065.1. Lineage (NCBI taxonomy): Eukaryota > Metazoa > Chordata > Actinopteri > Semionotiformes > Lepisosteidae > Atractosteus > Atractosteus spatula. Next base: position 235,635 of record NW_028296608.1, read on the forward strand.
GAAATAAACGCGTTTTGACAGACTGTTGAATCCCAATGTACCTGCCAGGCTCAGAAGTGCTCACTGACTCAGCTCTTCACCCCAGTGTGCAGAAAGTGTCAAAACGTGTTTTGCAGCACAAATAAACATGTTTCAGCAACTTTGGTCACCCCCATGTAACTTATAGGGAAGGAACAGCTGACTTTTCAAAACGTGTTTTTCAGCCCGAAATAAACGCGTTTTGACAGACTGTTGAATCCCAATGTACCTGCCAGGCTCAGAAGTGCTCACTGACTCAGCTCTTCACCCTAGTGTGCAGAAAGTGTCAATACGTGTTTTGCAGCACAAATAAACATGTTTCAGCAACTTTGGTCACCCCCATGCAACTTATAGGGAAGGTACAGCAGACTTTTCAAAACGTGTTTTTCAGCCCGAAATAAACGCGTTTTGACAGACTGTTGAATCCCAATGTACCTGCCAGGCTCAGAAGTGCTCACTGACTCAGCTCTTCACCCCAGTGTGCAGAAAGTGTCAAAACGTGTTTTGCAGCACAAATAAACATGTTTCAGCAACTTTGGTCACCCCCATGTAACTTATAGGGAAGGAACAGCTGACTTTTCAAAACGTGTTTTTCAGCCCGAAATAAACGCGTTTTGACAGACTGTTGAATCCCAATGTACCTGCCAGGCTCAGAAGTGCTCACTGACTCAGCTCTTCACCCCAGTGTGCAGAAAGTGTCAAAACGTGTTTTGCAGCACAAATAAACATGTTTCAGCAACTTTGGTCACCCCCATGTAACTTATAGGGAAGGTACAGCAGACTTTTCAAAACGTGTTTTTCAGCCCGAAATAAACGCGTTTTGACAGACTGTTGAATCCCAATGTACCTGCCAGGCTCAGAAGTGCTCACTGACTCAGCTCTTCACCCCAGTGTGCAGAAAGTGTCAAAACGTGTTTTGCAGCACAAATAAACATGTTTCAGCAACTTTGGTCACCCCCATGTAACTTATAGGGAAGGAACAGCTGACTTTTCAAAACGTGTTTTTCAGCCCGAAATAAACGCGTTTTGACAGACTGTTGAATCCCAATGTACCTGCCAGGCTCAGAAGTGCTCACTGACCCAGCTCTTCACCCCAGTGTGCAGAAAGTGTCAAAACGTGTTTTGCAGCACAAATAAACATGTTTCAGCAACTTTGGTCACCCCCATGTAACTTATAGGGAAGGTACAGCAGACTTTTCAAAACGTGTTTTTCAGCCCGAAATAAACGCGTTTTGACAGACTGTTGAATCCCAATGTACCTGCCAGGCTCAGAAGTGCTCACTGACTCAGCTCTTCACCCTAGTGTGCAGAAAGTGTCAAAACGTGTTTTGCAGCACAAATAAACATGTTTCAGCAACTTTGGTCACCCCCATGCAACTTATATGGAAGGTAGAGCAGACTTTTCAAAACCTGTTTTTCAGCCCGAAATAAACGCGTTTTGACAGACTGTTGAATCCCAATGTACCTGCCAGGCTCAGAAGTGCTCACTGACTCAGCTCTTCACCCCAGTGTGCAGAAAGTGTCAATACGTGTTTTGCAGCACAAATAAACATGTTTCAGCAACTTTGGTCACCCCCATGCAACTTATAGGGAAGGTACAGCAGACTTTTCAAAACGTGTTTTTCAGCCCGAAATAAACGCGTTTTGACAGACTGTTGAATCCCAATGTACCTGCCAGGCTCAGAAGTGCTCACTGACTCAGCTCTTCACCCCAGTGTGCAGAAAGTGTCAAAACGTGTTTTGCAGCACAAATAAACATGTTTGAGCAACTTTGGTCACCCCCATGTAACTTATAGGGAAGGTACAGCAGACTTTTCAAAACGTGTTTTTCAGCCCGAAATAAATGCGTTTTGACAGACTGTTGAATCCCAATGTACCTGCCAGGCTCAGAAGTGCTCACTGACTCAGCTCTTCACCCCAGTGTGCAGAAAGTGTCAATACGTGTTTTGCAGCACAAATAAACATGTTTCAGCAACTTTGGTCACCCCCATGCAACTTATAGGGAAGGTACAGCAGACTTTTCAAAACGTGTTTTTCAGCCCGAAATAAACGCGTTTTGACAGACTGTTGAATCCCAATGTACCTGCCAGGCTCAAAAGTGCTCACTGACTCAGCTCTTCACCCTAGTGTGCAGAAAGTGTCAAAACGTGTTTTGCAGCACAAATAAACATGTTTCAGCAACTTTGGTCACCCCCATGCAACTTATAGGGAAGGTACAGCAGACTTTTCAAAACGTGTTTTTCAGCCCGAAATAAACGCGTTTTGACAGACTGTTGAATCCCAATGTACCTGCCAGGCTCAGAAGTGCTCACTGACTCAGCTCTTCACCCCAGTGTGCAGAAAGTGTCAAAACGTGTTTTGCAGCACAAATAAACATGTTTCAGCAACTTTGGTCACCCCCATATAACTTATAGGGAAGGAACAGCTGACTTTTCAAAACGTGTTTTTCAGCCCGAAATAAACGCGTTTTGACAGACTGTTGAATCCCAATGTACCTGCCAGGCTCAGAAGTGCTCACTGACTCAGCTCTTCACCCCAGTGTGCAGAAAGTGTCAAAACGTGTTTTGCAGCACAAATAAACATGTTTCAGCAACTTTGGTCACCCCCATGTAACTTATAGGGAAGGTACAGCAGACTTTTCAAAACGTGTTTTTCAGCCCGAAATAAACGCGTTTTGACAGACTGTTGAATCCCAATGTACCTGCCAGGCTCAAAAGTGCTCACTGACTCAGCTCTTCACCCTAGTGTGCAGAAAGTGTCAAAACGTGTTTTGCAGCACAAATAAACATGTTTCAGCAACTTTGGTCACCACCATGCAACTTATAGGGAAGGTACAGCAGACTTTTCAAAACGTGTTTTTCAGCCCGAAATAAACGCGTCTTGACAGACTGTTGAATCCCAATGTACCTGCCAGGCTCAGAAGTGCTCACTGACTCAGCTCTTCACCCCAGTGTGCAGAAGGTGTCAATACGTGTTTTGCAGCACAAATAAACATGTTTCAGCAACTTTGGTCACCCCCATGCAACTTATAGGGAAGGTACAGCAGACTTTTCAAAACGTGTTTTTCAGCCCGAAATAAACGCGTTTTGACAGACTGTTGAATCCCAATGTACCTGCCAGGCTCAGAAGTGCTCACTGACTCAGCTCTTCACCCCAGTGTGCAGAAAGTGTCAAAACGTGTTTTGCAGCACAAATAAACATGTTTCAGCAACTTTGGTCACCCCCATGCAACTTATAGGGAAGGTACAGCAGACTTTTCAAAACGTGTTTTTCAGCCCGAAATAAACGCGTTTTGACAGACTGTTGAATCCCAATGTACCTGCCAGGCTCAGAAGTGCTCACTGACTCAGCTCTTCACCCCAGTGTGCAGAAAGTGTCAAAACGTGTTTTGCAGCACAAATAAACATGTTTCAGCAACTTTGGTCACCCCCATGTAACTTATAGGGAAGGAACAGCTGACTTTTCAAAACGTGTTTTTCAGCCCGAAATAAACGCGTTTTGACAGACTGTTGAATCCCAATGTACCTGCCAGGCTCAGAAGTGCTCACTGACTCAGCTCTTCACCCCAGTGTGCAGAAAGTGTCAAAACGTGTTTTGCAGCACAAATAAACATGTTTCAGCAACTTTGGTCACCCCCATGTAACTTATAGGGAAGGTACAGCAGACTTTTCAAAACGTGTTTTTCAGCCCGAAATAAACGCGTTTTGACAGACTGTTGAATCCCAATGTACCTGCCAGGCTCAGAAGTGCTCACTGACTCAGCTCTTCACCCCAGTGTGCAGAAAGTGTCAAAACGTGTTTTGCAGCACAAATAAACATGTTTCAGCAACTTTGGTCACCCCCATGTAACTTATAGGGAAGGAACAGCTGACTTTTCAAAACGTGTTTTTCAGCCCGAAATAAACGCGTTTTGACAGACTGTTGAATCCCAATGTACCTGCCAGGCTCAGAAGTGCTCACTGACCCAGCTCTTCACCCCAGTGTGCAGAAAGTGTCAAAACGTGTTTTGCAGCACAAATAAACATGTTTCAGCAACTTTGGTCACCCCCATGTAACTTATAGGGAAAGTACAGCAGACTTTTCAAAACGTGTTTTTCAGCCCGAAATAAACGCGTTTTGACAGACTGTTGAATCCCAATGTACCTGCCAGGCTCAGAAGTGCTCACTGACTCAGCTCTTCACCCTAGTGTGCAGAAAGTGTCAAAACGTGTTTTGCAGCACAAATAAACATGTTTCAGCAACTTTGGTCACCCCCATGCAACTTATATGGAAGGTAGAGCAGACTTTTCAAAACCTGTTTTTCAGCCCGAAATAAACGCGTTTTGACAGACTGTTGAATCCCAATGTACCTGCCAGGCTCAGAAGTGCTCACTGACTCAGCTCTTCACCCCAGTGTGCAGAAAGTGTCAATACGTGTTTTGCAGCACAAATAAACATGTTTCAGCAACTTTGGTCACCCCCATGCAACTTATAGGGAAGGTACAGCAGACTTTTCAAAACGTGTTTTTCAGCCCGAAATAAACGCGTTTTGACAGACTGTTGAATCCCAATGTACCTGCCAGGCTCAGAAGTGCTCACTGACTCAGCTCTTCACCCCAGTGTGCAGAAAGTGTCAAAACGTGTTTTGCAGCACAAATAAACATGTTTCAGCAACTTTGGTCACCCCCATGTAACTTATAGGGAAGGTACAGCAGACTTTTCAAAACGTGTTTTTCAGCCCGAAATAAATGCGTTTTGACAGACTGTTGAATCCCAATGTACCTGCCAGGCTCAGAAGTGCTCACTGACTCAGCTCTTCACCCCAGTGTGCAGAAAGTGTCAATACGTGTTTTGCAGCACAAATAAACATGTTTCAGCAACTTTGGTCACCCCCATGTAACTTATAGGGAAGGTACAGCAGACTTTTCAAAACGTGTTTTTCAGCCCGAAATAAACGCGTTTTGACAGACTGTTGAATCCCAATGTACCTGCCAGGCTCAGAAGTGCTCACTGACTCAGCTCTTCACCCCAGTGTGCAGAAAGTGTCAAAACGTGTTTTGCAGCACAAATAAACATGTTTCAGCAACTTTGGTCACCCCCATGTAACTTATAGGGAAGGAACAGCTGACTTTTCAAAACGTGTTTTTCAGCCCGAAATAAACGCGTTTTGACAGACTGTTGAATCCCAATGTACCTGCCAGGCTCAGAAGTGCTCACTGACCCAGCTCTTCACCCCAGTGTGCAGAAAGTGTCAAAACGTGTTTTGCAGCACAAATAAACATGTTTCAGCAACTTTGGTCACCCCCATGTAACTTATAAGGAAGGTACAGCAGACTTTTCAAAACGTGTTTTTCAGCCCGAAATAAACGCGTTTTGACAGACTGTTGAATCCCAATGTACCTGCCAGGCTCAGAAGTGCTCACTGACTCAGCTCTTCACCCTAGTGTGCAGAAAGTGTCAAAACGTGTTTTGCAGCACAAATAAACATGTTTCAGCAACTTTGGTCACCCCCATGCAACTTATATGGAAGGTAGAGCAGACTTTTCAAAACCTGTTTTTCAGCCCGAAATAAACGCGTTTTGACAGACTGTTGAATCCCAATGTACCTGCCAGGCTCAGAAGTGCTCACTGACTCAGCTCTTCACCCCAGTGTGCAGAAAGTGTCAATACGTGTTTTGCAGCACAAATAAACATGTTTCAGCAACTTTGGTCACCCCCATGCAACTTATAGGGAAGGTACAGCAGACTTTTCAAAACGTGTTTTTCAGCCCGAAATAAACGCGTTTTGACAGACTGTTGAATCCCAATGTACCTGCCAGGCTCAGAAGTGCTCACTGACTCAGCTCTTCACCCCAGTGTGCAGAAAGTGTCAAAACGTGTTTTGCAGCACAAATAAACATGTTTCAGCAACTTTGGTCACCCCCATGTAACTTATAGGGAAGGAACAGCTGACTTTTCAAAACGTGTTTTTCAGCCCGAAATAAACGCGTTTTGACAGACTGTTGAATCCCAATGTACCTGCCAGGCTCAGAAGTGCTCACTGACTCAGCTCTTCACCCTAGTGTGCAGAAAGTGTCAATACGTGTTTTGCAGCACAAATAAACATGTTTCAGCAACTTTGGTCACCCCCATGCAACTTATAGGGAAGGTACAGCAGACTTTTCAAAACGTGTTTTTCAGCCCGAAATAAACGCGTTTTGACAGACTGTTGAATCCCAATGTACCTGCCAGGCTCAGAAGTGCTCACTGACTCAGCTCTTCACCCCAGTGTGCAGAAAGTGTCAAAACGTGTTTTGCAGCACAAATAAACATGTTTCAGCAACTTTGGTCACCCCCATGTAACTTATAGGGAAGGAACAGCTGACTTTTCAAAACGTGTTTTTCAGCCCGAAATAAACGCGTTTTGACAGACTGTTGAATCCCAATGTACCTGCCAGGCTCAGAAGTGCTCACTGACTCAGCTCTTCACCCCAGTGTGCAGAAAGTGTCAAAACGTGTTTTGCAGCACAAATAAACATGTTTCAGCAACTTTGGTCACCCCCATGTAACTTATAGGGAAGGTACAGCAGACTTTTCAAAACGTGTTTTTCAGCCCGAAATAAACGCGTTTTGACAGACTGTTGAATCCCAATGTACCTGCCAGGCTCAGAAGTGCTCACTGACTCAGCTCTTCACCCCAGTGTGCAGAAAGTGTCAAAACGTGTTTTGCAGCACAAATAAACATGTTTCAGCAACTTTGGTCACCCCCATGTAACTTATAGGGAAGGAACAGCTGACTTTTCAAAACGTGTTTTTCAGCCCGAAATAAACGCGTTTTGACAGACTGTTGAATCCCAATGTACCTGCCAGGCTCAGAAGTGCTCACTGACCCAGCTCTTCACCCCAGTGTGCAGAAAGTGTCAAAACGTGTTTTGCAGCACAAATAAACATGTTTCAGCAACTTTGGTCACCCCCATGTAACTTATAGGGAAGGTACAGCAGACTTTTCAAAACGTGTTTTTCAGCCCGAAATAAACGCGTTTTGACAGACTGTTGAATCCCAATGTACCTGCCAGGCTCAGAAGTGCTCACTGACTCAGCTCTTCACCCTAGTGTGCAGAAAGTGTCAAAACGTGTTTTGCAGCACAAATAAACATGTTTCAGCAACTTTGGTCACCCCCATGCAACTTATATGGAAGGTAGAGCAGACTTTTCAAAACCTGTTTTTCAGCCCGAAATAAACGCGTTTTGACAGACTGTTGAATCCCAATGTACCTGCCAGGCTCAGAAGTGCTCACTGACTCAGCTCTTCACCCCAGTGTGCAGAAAGTGTCAATACGTGTTTTGCAGCACAAATAAACATGTTTCAGCAACTTTGGTCACCCCCATGTAACTTATAGGGAAGGAACAGCTGACTTTTCAAAACGTGTTTTTCAGCCCGAAATAAACGCGTTTTGACAGACTGTTGAATCCCAATGTACCTGCCAGGCTCAGAAGTGCTCACTGACCCAGCTCTTCACCCCAGTGTGCAGAAAGTGTCAAAACGTGTTTTGCAGCACAAATAAACATGTTTCAGCAACTTTGGTCACCCCCATGTAACTTATAAGGAAGGTACAGCAGACTTTTCAAAACGTGTTTTTCAGCCCGAAATAAACGCGTTTTGACAGACTGTTGAATCCCAATGTACCTGCCAGGCTCAGAAGTGCTCACTGACTCAGCTCTTCACCCTAGTGTGCAGAAAGTGTCAAAACGTGTTTTGCAGCACAAATAAACATGTTTCAGCAACTTTGGTCACCCCCATGCAACTTATATGGAAGGTAGAGCAGACTTTTCAAAACCTGTTTTTCAGCCCGAAATAAACGCGTTTTGACAGACTGTTGAATCCCAATGTACCTGCCAGGCTCAGAAGTGCTCACTGACTCAGCTCTTCACCCCAGTGTGCAGAAAGTGTCAATACGTGTTTTGCAGCACAAATAAACATGTTTCAGCAACTTTGGTCACCCCCATGCAACTTATAGGGAAGGTACAGCAGACTTTTCAAAACGTGTTTTTCAGCCCGAAATAAACGCGTTTTGACAGACTGTTGAATCCCAATGTACCTGCCAGGCTCAGAAGTGCTCACTGACTCAGCTCTTCACCCCAGTGTGCAGAAAGTGTCAAAACGTGTTTTGCAGCACAAATAAACATGTTTCAGCAACTTTGGTCACCCCCATGTAACTTATAGGGAAGGAACAGCTGACTTTTCAAAACGTGTTTTTCAGCCCGAAATAAACGCGTTTTGACAGACTGTTGAATCCCAATGTACCTGCCAGGCTCAGAAGTGCTCACTGACTCAGCTCTTCACCCTAGTGTGCAGAAAGTGTCAATACGTGTTTTGCAGCACAAATAAACATGTTTCAGCAACTTTGGTCACCCCCATGCAACTTATAGGGAAGGTACAGCAGACTTTTCAAAACGTGTTTTTCAGCCCGAAATAAACGCGTTTTGACAGACTGTTGAATCCCAATGTACCTGCCAGGCTCAGAAGTGCTCACTGACTCAGCTCTTCACCCCAGTGTGCAGAAAGTGTCAAAACGTGTTTTGCAGCACAAATAAACATGTTTCAGCAACTTTGGTCACCCCCATGTAACTTATAGGGAAGGAACAGCTGACTTTTCAAAACGTGTTTTTCAGCCCGAAATAAACGCGTTTTGACAGACTGTTGAATCCCAATGTACCTGCCAGGCTCAGAAGTGCTCACTGACTCAGCTCTTCACCCCAGTGTGCAGAAAGTGTCAAAACGTGTTTTGCAGCACAAATAAACATGTTTCAGCAACTTTGGTCACCCCCATGTAACTTATAGGGAAGGTACAGCAGACTTTTCAAAACGTGTTTTTCAGCCCGAAATAAACGCGTTTTGACAGACTGTTGAATCCCAATGTACCTGCCAGGCTCAGAAGTGCTCACTGACTCAGCTCTTCACCCCAGTGTGCAGAAAGTGTCAAAACGTGTTTTGCAGCACAAATAAACATGTTTCAGCAACTTTGGTCACCCCCATGTAACTTATAGGGAAGGAACAGCTGACTTTTCAAAACGTGTTTTTCAGCCCGAAATAAACGCGTTTTGACAGACTGTTGAATCCCAATGTACCTGCCAGGCTCAGAAGTGCTCACTGACCCAGCTCTTCACCCCAGTGTGCAGAAAGTGTCAAAACGTGTTTTGCAGCACAAATAAACATGTTTCAGCAACTTTGGTCACCCCCATGTAACTTATAGGGAAGGTACAGCAGACTTTTCAAAACGTGTTTTTCAGCCCGAAATAAACGCGTTTTGACAGACTGTTGAATCCCAATGTACCTGCCAGGCTCAGAAGTGCTCACTGACTCAGCTCTTCACCCTAGTGTGCAGAAAGTGTCAAAACGTGTTTTGCAGCACAAATAAACATGTTTCAGCAACTTTGGTCACCCCCATGCAACTTATATGGAAGGTAGAGCAGACTTTTCAAAACCTGTTTTTCAGCCCGAAATAAACGCGTTTTGACAGACTGTTGAATCCCAATGTACCTGCCAGGCTCAGAAGTGCTCACTGACTCAGCTCTTCACCCCAGTGTGCAGAAAGTGTCAATAAGTGTTTTGCAGCACAAATAAACATGTTTCAGCAACTTTGGTCACCCCCATGCAACTTATAGGGAAGGTACAGCAGACTTTTCAAAACGTGTTTTTCAGCCCGAAATAAACGCGTTTTGACAGACTGTTGAATCCCAATGTACCTGCCAGGCTCAGAAGTGCTCACTGACTCAGCTCTTCACCCCAGTGTGCAGAAAGTGTCAAAACGTGTTTTGCAGCACAAATAAACATGTTTGAGCAACTTTGGTCACCCCCATGTAACTTATAGGGAAGGTACAGCAGACTTTTCAAAACGTGTTTTTCAGCCCGAAATAAATGCGTTTTGACAGACTGTTGAATCCCAATGTACTTGCCAGGCTCAGAAGTGCTCACTGACTCAGCTCTTCACCCCAGTGTGCAGAAAGTGTCAATACGTGTTTTGCAGCACAAATAAACATGTTTCAGCAACTTTGGTCACCCCCATGCAACTTATAGGGAAGGTACAGCAGACTTTTCAAAAAGTGTTTTTCAGCCCGAAATAAACGCGTTTTGACAGACTGTTGAATCCCAATGTACCTGCCAGGCTCAAAAGTGCTCACTGACTCAGCTCTTCACCCTAGTGTGCAGAAAGTGTCAAAACGTGTTTTGCAGCACAAATAAACATGTTTCAGCAACTTTGGTCACCCCCATGCAACTTATAGGGAAGGTACAGCAGACTTTTCAAAACGTGTTTTTCAGCCCGAAATAAACGCGTTTTGACAGACTGTTGAATCCCAATGTACCTGCCAGGCTCAGAAGTGCTCACTGACTCAGCTCTTCACCCCAGTGTGCAGAAAGTGTCAATACGTGTTTTGCAGCACAAATAAACATGTTTCAGCAACTTTGGTCACCCCCATGCAACTTATAGGGAAGGTACAGCAGACTTTTCAAAACGTGTTTTTCAGCCCGAAATAAACGCGTTTTGACAGACTGTTGAATCCCAATGTACCTGCCAGACTCAGAAGTGCTCACTGACTCAGCTCTTCACCCCAGTGTGCAGAAAGTGTCAAAACGTGTTTTGCAGCACAAATAAACATGTTTCAGCAACTTTGGTCACCCCCATATAACTTATAGGGAAGGAACAGCTGACTTTTCAAAACGTGTTTTTCAGCCCGAAATAAACGCGTTTTGACAGACTGTTGAATCCCAATGTACCTGCCAGGCTCAGAAGTGCTCACTGACTCAGCTCTTCACCCCAGTGTGCAGAAAGTGTCAAAACGTGTTTTGCAGCACAAATAAACATGTTTCAGCAACTTTGGTCACCCCCATGTAACTTATAGGGAAGGTACAGCAGACTTTTCAAAACGTGTTTTTCAGCCCGAAATAAACGCGTTTTGACAGACTGTTGAATCCCAATGTACCTGCCAGGCTCAAAAGTGCTCACTGACTCAGCTCTTCACCCTAGTGTGCAGAAAGTGTCAAAACGTGTTTTGCAGCACAAATAAACATGTTTCAGCAACTTTGGTCACCACCATGCAACTTATAGGGAAGGTACAGCAGACTTTTCAAAACGTGTTTTTCAGCCCGAAATAAACGCGTCTTGACAGACTGTTGAATCCCAATGTACCTGCCAGGCTCAGAAGTGCTCACTGACTCAGCTCTTCACCCCAGTGTGCAGAAGGTGTCAATACGTGTTTTGCAGCACAAATAAACATGTTTCAGCAACTTTGGTCACCCCCATGCAACTTATAGGGAAGGTACAGCAGACTTTTCAAAACGTGTTTTTCAGCCCGAAATAAACGCGTTTTGACAGACTGTTGAATCCCAATGTACCTGCCAGGCTCAGAAGTGCTCACTGACTCAGCTCTTCACCCCAGTGTGCAGAAAGTGTCAAAACGTGTTTTGCAGCACAAATAAACATGTTTCAGCAACTTTGGTCACCCCCATGTAACTTATAGGGAAGGAACAGCTGACTTTTCAAAACGTGTTTTTCAGCCCGAAATAAACGCGTTTTGACAGACTGTTGAATCCCAATGTACCTGCCAGGCTCAGAAGTGCTCACTGACTCAGCTCTTCACCCCAGTGTGCAGAAAGTGTCAATACGTGTTTTGCAGCACAAATAAACATGTTTCAGCAACTTTGGTCACCCCCATGCAACTTATAGGGAAGGTACAGCAGACTTTTCAAAACGTGTTTTTCAGCCCGAAATAAACGCGTTTTGACAGACTGTTGAATCCCAATGTACCTGCCAGGCTCAGAAGTGCTCACTGACTCAGCTCTTCACCCCAGTGTGCAGAAAGTGTCAAAACGTGTTTTGCAGCACAAATAAACATGTTTCAGCAACTTTGGTCACCCCCATGTAACTTATAGGGAAGGAACAGCTGACTTTTCAAAACGTGTTTTTCAGCCCGAAATAAACGCGTTTTGACAGACTGTTGAATCCCAATGTACCTGCCAGGCTCAGAAGTGCTCACTGACTCAGCTCTTCACCCCAGTGTGCAGAAAGTGTCAAAACGTGTTTTGCAGCACAAATAAACATGTTTCAGCAACTTTGGTCACCCCCATGTAACTTATAGGGAAGGTACAGCAGACTTTTCAAAACGTGTTTTTCAGCCCGAAATAAACGCGTTTTGACAGACTGTTGAATCCCAATGTACCTGCCAGGCTCAGAAGTGCTCACTGACTCAGCTCTTCACCCCAGTGTGCAGAAAGTGTCAAAACGTGTTTTGCAGCACAAATAAACATGTTTCAGCAACTTTGGTCACCCCCATGTAACTTATAGGGAAGGAACAGCTGACTTTTCAAAACGTGTTTTTCAGCCCGAAATAAACGCGTTTTGACAGACTGTTGAATCCCAATGTACCTGCCAGGCTCAGAAGTGCTCACTGACCCAGCTCTTCACCCCAGTGTGCAGAAAGTGTCAAAACGTGTTTTGCAGCACAAATAAACATGTTTCAGCAACTTTGGTCACCCCAATGTAACTTATAGGGAAGGTACAGCAGACTTTTCAAAACGTGTTTTTCAGCCCGAAATAAACGCGTTTTGACAGACTGTTGAATCCCAATGTACCTGCCAGGCTCAGAAGTGCTCACTGACTCAGCTCTTCACCCTAGTGTGCAGAAAGTGTCAAAACGTGTTTTGCAGCACAAATAAACATGTTTCAGCAACTTTGGTCACCCCCATGCAACTTATATGGAAGGTAGAGCAGACTTTTCAAAACCTGTTTTTCAGCCCGAAATAAACGCGTTTTGACAGACTGTTGAATCCCAATGTACCTGCCAGGCTCAGAAGTGCTCACTGACTCAGCTCTTCACCCCAGTGTGCAGAAAGTGTCAATACGTGTTTTGCAGCACAAATAAACATGTTTCAGCAACTTTGGTCACCCCCATGCAACTTATAGGGAAGGTACAGCAGACTTTTCAAAACGTGTTTTTCAGCCCGAAATAAACGCGTTTTGACAGACTGTTGAATCCCAATGTACCTGCCAGGCTCAGAAGTGCTCACTGACTCAGCTCTTCACCCCAGTGTGCAGAAAGTGTCAAAACGTGTTTTGCAGCACAAATAAACATGTTTCAGCAACTTTGGTCACCCCCATGTAACTTATAGGGAAGGTACAGCAGACTTTTCAAAACGTGTTTTTCAGCCCGAAATAAACGCGTTTTGACAGACTGTTGAATCCCAATGTACCTGCCAGGCTCAAAAGTGCTCACTGACTCAGCTCTTCACCCTAGTGTGCAGAAAGTGTCAAAACGTGTTTTGCAGCACAAATAAACATGTTTCAGCAACTTTGGTCACCCCCATGCAACTTATAGGGAAGGTACAGCAGACTTTTCAAAACGTGTTTTTCAGCCCGAAATAAACGCGTTTTGACAGACTGTTGAATCCCAATGTACCTGCCAGGCTCAGAAGTGCTCACTGACTCAGCTCTTCACCCCAGTGTGCAGAAAGTGTCAATACGTGTTTTGCAGCACAAATAAACATGTTTCAGCAACTTTGGTCACCCCCATGCAACTTATAGGGAAGGTACAGCAGACTTTTCAAAACGTGTTTTTCAGCCCGAAATAAACGCGTTTTGACAGACTGTTGAATCCCAAAGTACCTGCCAGGCTCAGAAGTGCTCACTGACTCAGCTCTTCACCCTAGTGTGCAGAAAGTGTCAAAACGTGTTTTGCAGCACAAATAAACATGTTTCAGCAACTTTGGTTACCCCCATGCAACTTATATGGAAGGTAGAGCAGACTTTTCAAAACGTGTTTTTCAGCCCGAAATAAACGCGTTTTGACAGACTGTTGAATCCCAATGTACCTGCCAGGCTCAGAAGTGCTCACTGACTCAGCTCTTCACCCCAGTGTGCAGAAAGTGTCAAAACGTGTTTTGCAGCACAAATAAACATGTTTCAGCAACTTTGGTCACCCCCATGTAACTTATAGGGAAGGTACAGCAGACTTTTCAAAACGTGTTTTTCAGCCCGAAATAAACGCGTTTTGACAGACTGTTGAATCCCAATGTACCTGCCAGGCTCAGAAGTGCTCACTTACTCAGCTCTTCACCCCAGTGTGCAGAAAGTGTCAAAACGTGTTTTGCAGCACAAATAAACATGTTTCAGCAACTTTGGTCACCCCCATGTAACTTATAGGGAAGGAACAGCTGACTTTTCAAAACGTGTTTTTCAGCCCGAAATAAACGCGTTTTGACAGACTGTTGAATCCCAATGTACCTGCCAGGCTCAGAAGTGCTCACTGACTCAGCTCTTCACCCCAGTGTGCAGAAAGTGTCAAAACGTGTTGTGCAGCACAAATAAACATGTTTCAGCAACTTTGGTCACCCCCATGTAACTTATAGGGAAGGTACAGCAGACTTTTCAAAACGTGTTTTTCTGCCCGAAATAAACGCGTTTTGACAGACTGTTGAATCCCAATGTACCTGCCAGGCTCAGAAGTGCTCACTGACTCAGCTCTTCACCCCAGTGTGCAGAAAGTGTCAAAACGTGTTTTGCAGCACAAATAAACATGTTTCAGCAACTTTGGTCACCCCCATGTAACTTATAGGGAAGGTACAGCAGACTTTTCAAAACGTGTTTTTCAGCCCGAAATAAACGCGTTTTGACAGACTGTTGAATCCCAATGTACCTGCCAGGCTCAGAAGTGCTCACTGACTCAGCTCTTCACCCCAGTGTGCAGAAAGTGTCAATACGTGTTTTGCAGCACAAATAAACATGTTTCAGCAACTTTGGTCACCCCCATGCAACTTATAGGGAAGGTACAGCAGACTTTTCAAAACGTGTTTTTCAGCCCGAAATAAACGCTTTTTGACAGACTGTTGAATCCCAATGTACCTGCCAGGCTCAGAAGTGCTCACTGACTCAGCTCTTCACCCCAGTGTGCAGAAAGTGTCAAAACGTGTTTTGCAGCACAAATAAACATGTTTCAGCAACTTTGGTCACCCCAATGCAACTTATAGGGAAGGTACAGCAGACTTTTCAAAACGTGTTTTTCAGCCCGAAATAAACGCGTTTTGACAGACTGTTGAATCCCAATGTACCTGCCAGGCTCAGAAGTGCTCACTGACTCAGCTCTTCACCCCAGTGTGCAGAAAGTGTCAAAACGTGTTTTGCAGCACAAATAAACATGTTTCAGCAACTTTGGTCACCCCAATGCAACTTATAGGGAAGGTACAGCAGACTTTTCAAAACGTGTTTTTCAGCCCGAAATAAACGCGTTTTGACAGACTGTTGAATCCCAATGTACCTGCCAGGCTCAGAAGTGCTCACTGACTCAGCTCTTCACCCCAGTGTGCAGAAAGTGTCAAAACGTGTTTTGCAGCACAAATAAACATGTTTCAGCAACTTTGGTCACCCCCATATAACTTATAGGGAAGGAACAGCTGACTTTTCAAAACGTGTTTTTCAGCCCGAAATAAACGCGTTTTGACAGACTGTTGAATCCCAATGTACCTGCCAGGCTCAGAAGTGCTCACTGACTCAGCTCTTCACCCCAGTGTGCAGAAAGTGTCAAAACGTGTTTTGCAGCACAAATAAACATGTTTCAGCAACTTTGGTCACCCCCATGTAACTTATAGGGAAGGTACAGCAGACTTTTCAAAACGTGTTTTTCAGCCCGAAATAAACGCGTTTTGACAGACTGTTGAATCCCAATGTACCTGCCAGGCTCAAAAGTGCTCACTGACTCAGCTCTTCACCCTAGTGTGCAGAAAGTGTCAAAACGTGTTTTGCAGCACAAATAAACATGTTTCAGCAACTTTGGTCACCACCATGCAACTTATAGGGAAGGTACAGCAGACTTTTCAAAACGTGTTTTTCAGCCCGAAATAAACGCGTCTTGACAGACTGTTGAATCCCAATGTACCTGCCAGGCTCAGAAGTGCTCACTGACTCAGCTCTTCACCCCAGTGTGCAGAAGGTGTCAATACGTGTTTTGCAGCACAAATAAACATGTTTCAGCAACTTTGGTCACCCCCATGCAACTTATAGGGAAGGTACAGCAGACTTTTCAAAACGTGTTTTTCAGCCCGAAATAAACGCGTTTTGACAGACTGTTGAATCCCAATGTACCTGCCAGGCTCAGAAGTGCTCACTGACTCAGCTCTTCACCCCAGTGTGCAGAAAGTGTCAAAACGTGTTTTGCAGCACAAATAAACATGTTTCAGCAACTTTGGTCACCCCCATGTAACTTATAGGGAAGGAACAGCTGACTTTTCAAAACGTGTTTTTCAGCCCGAAATAAACGCGTTTTGACAGACTGTTGAATCCCAATGTACCTGCCAGGCTCAGAAGTGCTCACTGACTCAGCTCTTCACCCCAGTGTGCAGAAAGTGTCAATACGTGTTTTGCAGCACAAATAAACATGTTTCAGCAACTTTGGTCACCCCCATGCAACTTATAGGGAAGGTACAGCAGACTTTTCAAAACGTGTTTTTCAGCCCGAAATAAACGCGTTTTGACAGACTGTTGAATCCCAATGTACCTGCCAGGCTCAGAAGTGCTCACTGACTCAGCTCTTCACCCTAGTGTGCAGAAAGTGTCAAAACGTGTTTTGCAGCACAAATAAACATGTTTCAGCAACTTTGGTCACCCCCATGCAACTTATATGGAAGGTAGAGCAGACTTTTCAAAACCTGTTTTTCAGCCCGAAATAAACGCGTTTTGACAGACTGTTGAATCCCAATGTACCTGCCAGGCTCAGAAGTGCTCACTGACTCAGCTCTTCACCCCAGTGTGCAGAAAGTGTCAATACGTGTTTTGCAGCACAAATAAACATGTTTCAGCAACTTTGGTCACCCCCATGCAACTTATAGGGAAGGTACAGCAGACTTTTCAAAACGTGTTTTTCAGCCCGAAATAAACGCGTTTTGACAGACTGTTGAATCCCAATGTACCTGCCAGGCTCAGAAGTGCTCACTGACTCAGCTCTTCACCCCAGTGTGCAGAAAGTGTCAAAACGTGTTTTGCAGCACAAATAAACATGTTTCAGCAACTTTGGTCACCCCCATGTAACTTATAGGGAAGGTACAGCAGACTTTTCAAAACGTGTTTTTCAGCCCGAAATAAACGCGTTTTGACAGACTGTTGAATCCCAATGTACCTGCCAGGCTCAAAAGTGCTCACTGACTCAGCTCTTCACCCTAGTGTGCAGAAAGTGTCAAAACGTGTTTTGCAGCACAAATAAACATGTTTCAGCAACTTTGGTCACCCCCATGCAACTTATAGGGAAGGTACAGCAGACTTTTCAAAACGTGTTTTTCAGCCCGAAATAAACGCGTTTTGACAGACTGTTGAATCCCAATGTACCTGCCAGGCTCAGAAGTGCTCACTGACTCAGCTCTTCACCCCAGTGTGCAGAAAGTGTCAATACGTGTTTTGCAGCACAAATAAACATGTTTCAGCAACTTTGGTCACCCCCATGCAACTTATAGGGAAGGTACAGCAGACTTTTCAAAACGTGTTTTTCAGCCCGAAATAAACGCGTTTTGACAGACTGTTGAATCCCAAAGTACCTGCCAGGCTCAGAAGTGCTCACTGACTCAGCTCTTCACCCTAGTGTGCAGAAAGTGTCAAAACGTGTTTTGCAGCACAAATAAACATGTTTCAGCAACTTTGGTTACCCCCATGCAACTTATATGGAAGGTAGAGCAGACTTTTCAAAACGTGTTTTTCAGCCCGAAATAAACGCGTTTTGACAGACTGTTGAATCCCAATGTACCTGCCAGGCTCAGAAGTGCTCACTGACTCAGCTCTTCACCCCAGTGTGCAGAAAGTGTCAAAACGTGTTTTGCAGCACAAATAAACATGTTTCAGCAACTTTGGTCACCCCCATGTAACTTATAGGGAAGGTACAGCAGACTTTTCAAAACGTGTTTTTCAGCCCGAAATAAACGCGTTTTGACAGACTGTTGAATCCCAAAGTACCTGCCAGGCTCAGAAGTGCTCACTGACTCAGCTCTTCACCCTAGTGTGCAGAAAGTGTCAAAACGTGTTTTGCAGCACAAATAAACATGTTTCAGCAACTTTGGTTACCCCCATGCAACTTATATGGAAGGTAGAGCAGACTTTTCAAAACGTGTTTTTCAGCCCGAAATAAACGCGTTTTGACAGACTGTTGAATCCCAATGTACCTGCCAGGCTCAGAAGTGCTCACTGACTCAGCTCTTCACCCCAGTGTGCAGAAAGTGTCAAAACGTGTTTTGCAGCACAAATAAACATGTTTCAGCAACTTTGGTCACCCCAATGCAACTTATAGGGAAGGTACAGCAGACTTTTCAAAACGTGTTTTTCAGCCCGAAATAAACGCGTTTTGACAGACTGTTGAATCCCAATGTACCTGCCAGGCTCAGAAGTGCTCACTGACTCAGCTCTTCACCCCAGTGTGCAGAAAGTGTCAAAACGTGTTTTGCAGCACAAATAAACATGTTTCAGCAACTTTGGTCACCCCCATGTAACTTATAGGGAAGGAACAGCTGACTTTTCAAAACGTGTTTTTCAGCCCGAAATCAACGCGTTTTGACAGACTGTTGAATCCCAATGTACCTGCCAGGCTCAGAAGTGCTCACTGACTCAGCTCTTCACCCCAGTGTGCAGAAAGTGTCAAAACGTGTTTTGCAGCACAAATAAACATGTTTCAGCAACTTTGGTCACCCCCATGTAACTTATAGGGAAGGTACAGCAGACTTTTCAAAACGTGTTTTTCAGCCCGAAATAAACGCGTTTTGACAGACTGTTGAATCCCAATGTACCTGCCAGGCTCAAAAGTGCTCACTGACTCAGCTCTTCACCCTAGTGTGCAGAAAGTGTCAAAACGTGTTTTGCAGCACAAATAAAAATGTTTCAGCAACTTTGGTCACCCCCATGCAACTTATAGGGAAGGTACAGCAGACTTTTCAAAACGTGTTTTTCAGCCCGAAATAAACGCGTTTTGACAGACTGTTGAATCCCAATGTACCTGCCAGGCTCAGAAGTGCTCACTGACTCAGCTCTTCACCCCAGTGTGCAGAAAGTGTCAAAACGTGTTTTGCAGCACAAATAAACATGTTTCAGCAACTTTGGTCACCCCCATGCAACTTATAGGGAAGGTACAGCAGACTTTTCAAAACGTGTTTTTCAGCCCGAAATAAACGCGTTTTGACAGACTGTTGAATCCCAATGTACCTGCCAGGCTCAGAAGTGCTCACTGACTCAGCTCTTCACCCCAGTGTGCAGAAAGTGTCAAAACGTGTTTTGCAGCACAAATAAACATGTTTCAGCAACTTTGGTCACCCCAATGCAACTTATAGGGAAGGTACAGCAGACTTTTCAAAACGTGTTTTTCAGCCCGAAATAAACGCGTTTTGACAGACTGTTGAATCCCAATGTACCTGCCAGGCTCAGAAGTGCTCACTGACTCAGCTCTTCACCCCAGTGTGCAGAAAGTGTCAATACGTGTTTTGCAGCACAAATAAACATGTTTCAGCAACTTTGGTCACCCCCATGCAACTTATAGGGAAGGTACAGCAGACTTTTCAAAACGTGTTTTTCAGCCCGAAATAAACGCGTTTTGACAGACTGTTGAATCCCAATGTACCTGCCAGGCTCAGAAGTACTCACTGACTCAGCTCTTCACCCCAGTGTGCAGAAAGTGTCAAAACGTGTTTTGCAGCACAAATAAACATGTTTCAGCAACTTTGGTCACCCCCATGTAACTTATAGGGAAGGTACAGCAGACTTTTCAAAACGTGTTTTTCAGCCCGAAATAAACGCGTTTTGACAGACTGTTGAATCCCAATGTACCTGCCATGCTCAGAAGTGCTCACTGACTCAGCTCTTCACCCCAGTGTGCAGAAAGTGTCAATACGTGTTTTGCAGCACAAATAAACATGTTTCAGCAACTTTGGTCACCCCCATGCAACTTATAGGGAAGGTACAGCAGACTTTTCAAAACGTGTTTTTCAGCCCGAAATAAACGCGTTTTGACAGACTGTTGAATCCCAATGTACCTGCCAGGCTCAGAAGTGCTCACTGACTCAGCTCTTCACCCCAGTGTGCAGAAAGTGTCAAAACGTGTTTTGCAGCACAAATAAACATGTTTCAGCAACTTTGGTCACCCCCATGTAACTTATAGGGAAGGAACAGCTGACTTTTCAAAACGTGTTTTTCAGCCCGAAATCAACGCGTTTTGACAGACTGTTGAATCCCAATGTACCTGCCAGGCTCAGAAGTGCTCACTGACTCAGCTCTTCACCCCAGTGTGCAGAAAGTGTCAAAACGTGTTTTGCAGCACAAATAAACATGTTTCAGCAACTTTGGTCACCCCCATGTAACTTATAGGGAAGGTACAGCAGACTTTTCAAAACGTGTTTTTCAGCCCGAAATAAACGCGTTTTGACAGACTGTTGAATCCCAATGTACCTGCCAGGCTCAAAAGTGCTCACTGACTCAGCTCTTCACCCTAGTGTGCAGAAAGTGTCAAAACGTGTTTTGCAGCACAAATAAAAATGTTTCAGCAACTTTGGTCACCCCCATGCAACTTATAGGGAAGGTACAGCAGACTTTTCAAAACGTGTTTTTCAGCCCGAAATAAACGCGTTTTGACAGACTGTTGAATCCCAATGTACCTGCCAGGCTCAGAAGTGCTCACTGACTCAGCTCTTCACCCCAGTGTGCAGAAAGTGTCAAAACGTGTTTTGCAGCACAAATAAACATGTTTCAGCAACTTTGGTCACCCCCATGCAACTTATAGGGAAGGTACAGCAGACTTTTCAAAACGTGTTTTTCAGCCCGAAATAAACGCGTTTTGACAGACTGTTGAATCCCAATGTACCTGCCAGGCTCAGAAGTGCTCACTGACTCAGCTCTTCACCCCAGTGTGCAGAAAGTGTCAATACGTGTTTTGCAGCACAAATAAACATGTTTCAGCAACTTTGGTCACCCCCATGCAACTTATAGGGAAGATACAGCAGACTTTTCAAAACGTGTTTTTCAGCCCGAAATAAACGTGTTTTGACAGACTGTTGAATCCCAATGTACCTGCCAGGCTCAGAAGTGCTCACTGACTCAGCTCTTCACCCCAGTGTGCAGAAAGTGTCAAAACGTGTTTTGCAGCACAAATAAACATGTTTCAGCAACTTTGGTCACCCCCATGCAACTTATAGGGAAGGTACAGCAGACTTTTCAAAACGTGTTTTTCAGCCCGAAATAAACGCGTTTTGACAGACTGTTGAATCCCAATGTACCTGCCAGGCTCAGAAGTGCTCACTGACTCAGCTCTTCACCCCAGTGTGCAGAAAGTGTCAAAACGTGTTTTGCAGCACAAATAAACATGTTTCAGCAACTTTGGTCACCCCCATGTAACTTATAGGGAAGGAACAGCTGACTTTTCAAAACGTGTTTTTCAGCCCGAAATAAACGCGTTTTGACAGACTGTTGAATCCCAATGTACCTGCCAGGCTCAGAAGTGCTCACTGACTCAGCTCTTCACCCCAGTGTGCAGAAAGTGTCAATACGTGTTTTGCAGCACAAATAAACATGTTTCAGCAACTTTGGTCACCCCCATGCAACTTATAGGGAAGGTACAGCAGACTTTTCAAAACGTGTTTTTCAGCCCGAAATAAACGCGTTTTGACAGACTGTTGAATCCCAATGTACCTGCCAGGCTCAGAAGTGCTCACTGACTCAGATCTTCACCCCAGTGTGCAGAAAGTGTCAAAACGTGTTTTGCAGCACAAATAAACATGTTTCAGCAACTTTGGTCACCCCCATGTAACTTATAGGGAAGGAACAGCTGACTTTTCAAAACGTGTTTTTCAGCCCGAAATAAACGCGTTTTGACAGACTGTTGAATCCCAATGTACCTGCCAGGCTCAGAAGTGCTCACTGACCCAGCTCTTCACCCCAGTGTGCAGAAAGTGTCAAAACGTGTTTTGCAGCACAAATAAACATGTTTCAGCAACTTTGGTCACCCCCATGCAACTTATATGGAAGGTAGAGCAGACTTTTCAAAACGTGTTTTTCAGCCCGAAATAAACGCGTTTTGACAGACTGTTGAATCCCAATGTACCTGCCAGGCTCAGAAGTGCTCACTGACTCAGCTCTTCACCCCAGTGTGCAGAAAGTGTCAAAACGTGTTTTGCAGCACAAATAAACATGTTTCAGCAACTTTGGTCACCCCCATGTAACTTATAGGGAAGGAACAGCAGACTTTTCAAAACGTGTTTTTCAGCCCGAAATAAACGCGTTTTGACAGACTGTTGAATCCCAATGTACCTGCCAGGCTCAGAAGTGCTCACTGACTCAGCTCTTCACCCCAGTGTGCAGAAAGTGTCAAAACGTGTTTTGCAGCACAAATAAACATGTTTCAGCAACTTTGGTCACCCCCATGTAACTTATAGGGAAGGAACAGCTGACTTTTCAAAACATGTTTTTCAGCCCGAAATAAACGCGTTTTGACAGACTGTTGAATCCCAATGTACCTGCCAGGCTCAGAAGTGCTCACTGACTCAGCTCTTCACCCCAGTGTGCAGAAAGTGTCAAAACGTGTTTTGCAGCACAAATAAACATGTTTCAGCAACTTTGGTCACCCCCATGTAACTTATAGGGAAGGTACAGCAGACTTTTCAAAACGTGTTTTTCAGCCCGAAATAAACGCGTTTTGAAAGACTGTTGAATCCCAATGTACCTGCCAGGCTCAGAAGTGCTCACTGACTCAGCTCTTCACCCTAGTGTGCAGAAAGTGTCAAAACGTGTTTTGCAGCACAAATAAACATGTTTCAGCAACTTTGGTCACCCCCATGCAACTTATAGGGAAGGTACAGCAGACTTTTCAAAACGTGTTTTTCAGCCCGAAATAAACGCGTTTTGACAGACTGTTGAATCCCAATGTACCTGCCAGGCTCAGAAGTGCTCACTGACTCAGCTCTTCACCCCAGTGTGCAGAAAGTGTCAAAACGTGTTTTGCAGCACAAATAAACATGTTTCAGCAACTTTGGTCACCCCCATGTAACTTATAGGGAAGGTACAGCAGACTTTTCAAAACGTGTTTTTCAGCCCGAAATAAACGCGTTTTGACAGACTGTTGAATCCCAATGTACCTGCCAGGCTCAGAAGTGCTCACTGACTCAGCTCTTCACCCCAGTGTGCAGAAAGTGTCAAAACGTGTTTTGCAGCACAAATAAACATGTTTCAGCAACTTTGGTCACCCCCATGTAACTTATAGGGAAGGTACAGCAGACTTTTCAAAACGTGTTTTTCAGCCCGAAATAAACGCGTTTTGACAGACTGTTGAATCCCAATGTACCTGCCAGGCTCAGAAGTGCTCACTGACTCAGCTCTTCACCCCAGTGTGCAGAAAGTGTCAAAACGTGTTTTGCAGCACAAATAAACATGTTTCAGCAACTTTGGTCACCCCCATGCAACTTATAGGGAAGGTACAGCAGACTTTTCAAAACGTGTTTTTCAGCCCGAAATAAACGCGTTTTGACAGACTGTTGAATCCCAATGTACCTGCCAGGCTCAAAAGTGCTCACTGACTCAGCTCTTCACCCTAGTGTGCAGAAAGTGTCAAAACGTGTTTTGCAGCACAAATAAACATGTTTCAGCAACTTTAGTCACCCCCATGCAACTTATAGGGAAGGTACAGCAGACTTTTCAAAACGTGTTT
Organism: Atractosteus spatula; assembly: GCF_055471065.1. Classification (NCBI taxonomy): domain Eukaryota; kingdom Metazoa; phylum Chordata; class Actinopteri; order Semionotiformes; family Lepisosteidae; genus Atractosteus; species Atractosteus spatula. Next base: position 259,317 of record NW_028296608.1, read on the forward strand.
TTCAGCCCGAAATAAACGCGTTTTGACAGACTGTTGAATCCCAATGTACCTGCCAGGCTCAGAAGTGCTCACTGACTCAGCTCTTCACCCCAGTGTGCAGAAAGTGTCAATACGTGTTTTGCAGCACAAATAAACATGTTTCAGCAACTTTGGTCACCCCCATGCAACTTATAGGGAAGGTACAGCAGACTTTTCAAAACGTGTTTTTCAGCCCGAATAAACGCGTTTTGACAGACTGTTGAATCCCAATGTACCTGCCAGGCTCAGAAGTGCTCACTGACTCAGCTCTTCACCCCAGTGTGCAGAAAGTGTCAATACGTGTTTTGCAGCACAAATAAACATGTTTCAGCAACTTTGGTCACCCCCATGCAACTTATAGGGAAGGTACAGAAGACTTTTCAAAACGTGTTTTTCAGCCCGAAATAAACGCGTTTTGACAGACTGTTGAATCCCAATGTACCTGCCAGGCTCAGAAGTGCTCACTGACTCAGCTCTTCACCCCAGTGTGCAGAAAGTGTCAAAACGTGTTTTGCAGCACAAATAAACATGTTTCAGCAACTTTGGTCACCCCCATGCAACTTATAGGGAAGGTACAGCAGACTTTTCAAAACGTGTTTTTCAGCCCGAAATAAACGCGTTTTGACAGACTGTTGAATCCCAATGTACCTGCCAGGCTCAGAAGTGCTCACTTACTCAGCTCTTCACCCCAGTGTGCAGAAAGTGTCAAAACGTGTTTTGCAGCACAAATAAACATGTTTCAGCAACTTTGGTCACCCCCATGTAACTTATAGGGAAGGAACAGCTGACTTTTCAAAACATGTTTTTCAGCCCGAAATAAACGCGTTTTGACAGACTGTTGAATCCCAATGTACCTGCCAGGCTCAGAAGTGCTCACTGACTCAGCTCTTCACCCCAGTGTGCAGAAAGTGTCAAAACGTGTTTTGCAGCACAAATAAACATGTTTCAGCAACTTTGGTCACCCCCATGTAACTTATAGGGAAGGTACAGCAGACTTTTCAAAACGTGTTTTTCAGCCCGAAATAAACGCGTTTTGACAGACTGTTGAATCCCAATGTACCTGCCAGGCTCAGAAGTGCTCACTGACTCAGCTCTTCACCCTAGTGTGCAGAAAGTGTCAAAACGTGTTTTGCAGCACAAATAAACATGTTTCAGCAACTTTGGTCACCCCCATGCAACTTATATGGAAGGTAGAGCAGACTTTTCAAAACGTGTTTTTCAGCCCGAAATAAACGCGTTTTGACAGACTGTTGAATCCCAATGTACCTGCCAGGCTCAGAAGTGCTCACTGACTCAGCTCTTCACCCCAGTGTGCAGAAAGTGTCAAAACGTGTTTTGCAGCACAAATAAACATGTTTCAGCAACTTTGGTCACCCCCATGTAACTTATAGGGAAGGTACAGCAGACTTTTCAAAACGTGTTTTTCAGCCCGAAATAAACGCGTTTTGACAGACTGTTGAATCCCAATGTACCTGCCAGGCTCAGAAGTGCTCACTGACTCAGCTCTTCACCCCAGTGTGCAGAAAGTGTCAAAACGTGTTTTGCAGCACAAATAAACATGTTTCAGCAACTTTGGTCACCCCCATGTAACTTATAGGGAAGGTACAGCAGACTTTTCAAAACGTGTTTTTCAGCCCGAAATAAACGCGTTTTGACAGACTGTTGAATCCCAATGTACCTGCCAGGCTCAGAAGTGCTCACTGACTCAGCTCTTCACCCTCGTGTGCAGAAAGTGTCAAAACGTGTTTTGCAGCACAAATAAACATGTTTCAGCAACTTTGGTCACCCCCATGCAACTTATATGGAAGGTAGAGCAGACTTTTCAAAACGTGTTTTTCAGCCCGAAATAAACGCGTTTTGACAGACTGTTGAATCCCAATGTACCTGCCAGGCTCAGAAGTGCTCACTGACTCAGCTCTTCACCCCAGTGTGCAGAAAGTGTCAAAACGTGTTTTGCAGCACAAATAAACATGTTTCAGCAACTTTGGTCACCCCCATGTAACTTATAGGGAAGGTACAGCAGACTTTTCAAAACGTGTTTTTCAGCCCAAAATAAACGCGTTTTGACAGACTGTTGAATCCCAATGTACCTGCCAGGCTCAGAAGTGCTCACTGACTCAGCTCTTCACCCCAGTGTGCAGAAAGTGTCAAAACGTGTTTTGCAGCACAAATAAACATGTTTCAGCAACTTTGGTCACCCCCATGTAACTTATAGGGAAGGTACAGCAGACTTTTCAAAACGTGTTTTTCAGCCCGAAATAAACGCGTTTTGACAGACTGTTGAATCCCAATGTACCTGCCAGGCTCAGAAGTGCTCACTGACTCAGCTCTTCACCCCAGTGTGCAGAAAGTGTCAAAACGTGTTTTGCAGCACAAATAAACATGTTTCAGCAACTTTGGTCACCCCCATGTAACTTATAGGGAAGGTACAGCAGACTTTTCAAAACGTGTTTTTCAGCCCGAAATAAACGCGTTTTGACAGACTGTTGAATCCCAATGTACCTGCCAGGCTCAGAAGTGCTCACTGACTCAGCTCTTCACCCCAGTGTGCAGAAAGTGTCAATACGTGTTTTGCAGCACAAATAAACATGTTTCAGCAACTTTGGTCACCCCCATGCAACTTATAGGGAAGGTACAGCAGACTTTTCAAAACGTGTTTTTCAGCCCGAATAAACGCGTTTTGACAGACTGTTGAATCCCAATGTACCTGCCAGGCTCAGAAGTGCTCACTGACTCAGCTCTTCACCCCAGTGTGCAGAAAGTGTCAATACGTGTTTTGCAGCACAAATAAACATGTTTCAGCAACTTTGGTCACCCCCATGCAACTTATAGGGAAGGTACAGCAGACTTTTCAAAACGTGTTTTTCAGCCCGAAATCAACGCGTTTTGACAGACTGTTGAATCCCAATGTACCTGCCAGGCTCAGAAGTGCTCACTGACTCAGCTCTTCACCCCAGTGTGCAGAAAGTGTCAAAACGTGTTTTGCAGCACAAATAAACATGTTTCAGCAACTTTGGTCACCCCCATGTAACTTATAGGGAAGGTACAGCAGACTTTTCAAAACGTGTTTTTCAGCCCGAAATAAACGCGTTTTGACAGACTGTTGAATCCCAATGTACCTGCCAGGCTCAAAAGTGCTCACTGACTCAGCTCTTCACCCTAGTGTGCAGAAAGTGTCAAAACGTGTTTTGCAGCACAAATAAAAATGTTTCAGCAACTTTGGTCACCCCCATGCAACTTATAGGGAAGGTACAGCAGACTTTTCAAAACGTGTTTTTCAGCCCGAAATAAACGCGTTTTGACAGACTGTTGAATCCCAATGTACCTGCCAGGCTCAGAAGTGCTCACTGACTCAGCTCTTCACCCCAGTGTGCAGAAAGTGTCAAAACGTGTTTTGCAGCACAAATAAACATGTTTCAGCAACTTTGGTCACCCCCATGCAACTTATAGGGAAGGTACAGCAGACTTTTCAAAACGTGTTTTTCAGCCCGAAATAAACGCGTTTTGACAGACTGTTGAATCCCAATGTACCTGCCAGGCTCAGAAGTGCTCACTGACTCAGCTCTTCACCCCAGTGTGCAGAAAGTGTCAATACGTGTTTTGCAGCACAAATAAACATGTTTCAGCAACTTTGGTCACCCCCATGCAACTTATAGGGAAGATACAGCAGACTTTTCAAAACGTGTTTTTCAGCCCGAAATAAACGTGTTTTGACAGACTGTTGAATCCCAATGTACCTGCCAGGCTCAGAAGTGCTCACTGACTCAGCTCTTCACCCCAGTGTGCAGAAAGTGTCAAAACGTGTTTTGCAGCACAAATAAACATGTTTCAGCAACTTTGGTCACCCCCATGCAACTTATAGGGAAGGTACAGCAGACTTTTCAAAACGTGTTTTTCAGCCCGAAATAAACGCGTTTTGACAGACTGTTGAATCCCAATGTACCTGCCAGGCTCAGAAGTGCTCACTGACTCAGCTCTTCACCCCAGTGTGCAGAAAGTGTCAAAACGTGTTTTGCAGCACAAATAAACATGTTTCAGCAACTTTGGTCACCCCCATGTAACTTATAGGGAAGGAACAGCTGACTTTTCAAAACGTGTTTTTCAGCCCGAAATAAACGCGTTTTGACAGACTGTTGAATCCCAATGTACCTGCCAGGCTCAGAAGTGCTCACTGACTCAGCTCTTCACCCCAGTGTGCAGAAAGTGTCAATACGTGTTTTGCAGCACAAATAAACATGTTTCAGCAACTTTGGTCACCCCCATGCAACTTATAGGGAAGGTACAGCAGACTTTTCAAAACGTGTTTTTCAGCCCGAAATAAACGCGTTTTGACAGACTGTTGAATCCCAATGTACCTGCCAGGCTCAGAAGTGCTCACTGACTCAGATCTTCACCCCAGTGTGCAGAAAGTGTCAAAACGTGTTTTGCAGCACAAATAAACATGTTTCAGCAACTTTGGTCACCCCCATGTAACTTATAGGGAAGGAACAGCTGACTTTTCAAAACGTGTTTTTCAGCCCGAAATAAACGCGTTTTGACAGACTGTTGAATCCCAATGTACCTGCCAGGCTCAGAAGTGCTCACTGACCCAGCTCTTCACCCCAGTGTGCAGAAAGTGTCAAAACGTGTTTTGCAGCACAAATAAACATGTTTCAGCAACTTTGGTCACCCCCATGCAACTTATATGGAAGGTAGAGCAGACTTTTCAAAACGTGTTTTTCAGCCCGAAATAAACGCGTTTTGACAGACTGTTGAATCCCAATGTACCTGCCAGGCTCAGAAGTGCTCACTGACTCAGCTCTTCACCCCAGTGTGCAGAAAGTGTCAAAACGTGTTTTGCAGCACAAATAAACATGTTTCAGCAACTTTGGTCACCCCCATGTAACTTATAGGGAAGGAACAGCAGACTTTTCAAAACGTGTTTTTCAGCCCGAAATAAACGCGTTTTGACAGACTGTTGAATCCCAATGTACCTGCCAGGCTCAGAAGTGCTCACTGACTCAGCTCTTCACCCCAGTGTGCAGAAAGTGTCAAAACGTGTTTTGCAGCACAAATAAACATGTTTCAGCAACTTTGGTCACCCCCATGTAACTTATAGGGAAGGAACAGCTGACTTTTCAAAACATGTTTTTCAGCCCGAAATAAACGCGTTTTGACAGACTGTTGAATCCCAATGTACCTGCCAGGCTCAGAAGTGCTCACTGACTCAGCTCTTCACCCCAGTGTGCAGAAAGTGTCAAAACGTGTTTTGCAGCACAAATAAACATGTTTCAGCAACTTTGGTCACCCCCATGTAACTTATAGGGAAGGTACAGCAGACTTTTCAAAACGTGTTTTTCAGCCCGAAATAAACGCGTTTTGAAAGACTGTTGAATCCCAATGTACCTGCCAGGCTCAGAAGTGCTCACTGACTCAGCTCTTCACCCTAGTGTGCAGAAAGTGTCAAAACGTGTTTTGCAGCACAAATAAACATGTTTCAGCAACTTTGGTCACCCCCATGCAACTTATAGGGAAGGTACAGCAGACTTTTCAAAACGTGTTTTTCAGCCCGAAATAAACGCGTTTTGACAGACTGTTGAATCCCAATGTACCTGCCAGGCTCAGAAGTGCTCACTGACTCAGCTCTTCACCCCAGTGTGCAGAAAGTGTCAAAACGTGTTTTGCAGCACAAATAAACATGTTTCAGCAACTTTGGTCACCCCCATGTAACTTATAGGGAAGGTACAGCAGACTTTTCAAAACGTGTTTTTCAGCCCGAAATAAACGCGTTTTGACAGACTGTTGAATCCCAATGTACCTGCCAGGCTCAGAAGTGCTCACTGACTCAGCTCTTCACCCCAGTGTGCAGAAAGTGTCAAAACGTGTTTTGCAGCACAAATAAACATGTTTCAGCAACTTTGGTCACCCCCATGTAACTTATAGGGAAGGTACAGCAGACTTTTCAAAACGTGTTTTTCAGCCCGAAATAAACGCGTTTTGACAGACTGTTGAATCCCAATGTACCTGCCAGGCTCAGAAGTGCTCACTGACTCAGCTCTTCACCCCAGTGTGCAGAAAGTGTCAAAACGTGTTTTGCAGCACAAATAAACATGTTTCAGCAACTTTGGTCACCCCCATGCAACTTATAGGGAAGGTACAGCAGACTTTTCAAAACGTGTTTTTCAGCCCGAAATAAACGCGTTTTGACAGACTGTTGAATCCCAATGTACCTGCCAGGCTCAAAAGTGCTCACTGACTCAGCTCTTCACCCTAGTGTGCAGAAAGTGTCAAAACGTGTTTTGCAGCACAAATAAACATGTTTCAGCAACTTTAGTCACCCCCATGCAACTTATAGGGAAGGTACAGCAGACTTTTCAAAACGTGTTTTTCAGCCCGAAATAAACGCGTTTTGACAGACTGTTGAATCCCAATGTACCTGCCAGGCTCAGAAGTGCTCACTGACTCAGCTCTTCACCCCAGTGTGCAGAAAGTGTCAATACGTGTTTTGCAGCACAAATAAACATGTTTCAGCAACTTTGGTCACCCCCATGCAACTTATAGGGAAGGTACAGCAGACTTTTCAAAACGTGTTTTTCAGCCCGAATAAACGCGTTTTGACAGACTGTTGAATCCCAATGTACCTGCCAGGCTCAGAAGTGCTCACTGACTCAGCTCTTCACCCCAGTGTGCAGAAAGTGTCAATACGTGTTTTGCAGCACAAATAAACATGTTTCAGCAACTTTGGTCACCCCCATGCAACTTATAGGGAAGGTACAGAAGACTTTTCAAAACGTGTTTTTCAGCCCGAAATAAACGCGTTTTGACAGACTGTTGAATCCCAATGTACCTGCCAGGCTCAGAAGTGCTCACTGACTCAGCTCTTCACCCCAGTGTGCAGAAAGTGTCAAAACGTGTTTTGCAGCACAAATAAACATGTTTCAGCAACTTTGGTCACCCCCATGCAACTTATAGGGAAGGTACAGCAGACTTTTCAAAACGTGTTTTTCAGCCCGAAATAAACGCGTTTTGACAGACTGTTGAATCCCAATGTACCTGCCAGGCTCAGAAGTGCTCACTTACTCAGCTCTTCACCCCAGTGTGCAGAAAGTGTCAAAACGTGTTTTGCAGCACAAATAAACATGTTTCAGCAACTTTGGTCACCCCCATGTAACTTATAGGGAAGGAACAGCTGACTTTTCAAAACATGTTTTTCAGCCCGAAATAAACGCGTTTTGACAGACTGTTGAATCCCAATGTACCTGCCAGGCTCAGAAGTGCTCACTGACTCAGCTCTTCACCCCAGTGTGCAGAAAGTGTCAAAACGTGTTTTGCAGCACAAATAAACATGTTTCAGCAACTTTGGTCACCCCCATGTAACTTATAGGGAAGGTACAGCAGACTTTTCAAAACGTGTTTTTCAGCCCGAAATAAACGCGTTTTGACAGACTGTTGAATCCCAATGTACCTGCCAGGCTCAGAAGTGCTCACTGACTCAGCTCTTCACCCTAGTGTGCAGAAAGTGTCAAAACGTGTTTTGCAGCACAAATAAACATGTTTCAGCAACTTTGGTCACCCCCATGCAACTTATATGGAAGGTAGAGCAGACTTTTCAAAACGTGTTTTTCAGCCCGAAATAAACGCGTTTTGACAGACTGTTGAATCCCAATGTACCTGCCAGGCTCAGAAGTGCTCACTGACTCAGCTCTTCACCCCAGTGTGCAGAAAGTGTCAAAACGTGTTTTGCAGCACAAATAAACATGTTTCAGCAACTTTGGTCACCCCCATGTAACTTATAGGGAAGGTACAGCAGACTTTTCAAAACGTGTTTTTCAGCCCGAAATAAACGCGTTTTGACAGACTGTTGAATCCCAATGTACCTGCCAGGCTCAGAAGTGCTCACTGACTCAGCTCTTCACCCCAGTGTGCAGAAAGTGTCAAAACGTGTTTTGCAGCACAAATAAACATGTTTCAGCAACTTTGGTCACCCCCATGTAACTTATAGGGAAGGTACAGCAGACTTTTCAAAACGTGTTTTTCAGCCCGAAATAAACGCGTTTTGACAGACTGTTGAATCCCAATGTACCTGCCAGGCTCAGAAGTGCTCACTGACTCAGCTCTTCACCCTCGTGTGCAGAAAGTGTCAAAACGTGTTTTGCAGCACAAATAAACATGTTTCAGCAACTTTGGTCACCCCCATGCAACTTATATGGAAGGTAGAGCAGACTTTTCAAAACGTGTTTTTCAGCCCGAAATAAACGCGTTTTGACAGACTGTTGAATCCCAATGTACCTGCCAGGCTCAGAAGTGCTCACTGACTCAGCTCTTCACCCCAGTGTGCAGAAAGTGTCAAAACGTGTTTTGCAGCACAAATAAACATGTTTCAGCAACTTTGGTCACCCCCATGTAACTTATAGGGAAGGTACAGCAGACTTTTCAAAACGTGTTTTTCAGCCCAAAATAAACGCGTTTTGACAGACTGTTGAATCCCAATGTACCTGCCAGGCTCAGAAGTGCTCACTGACTCAGCTCTTCACCCCAGTGTGCAGAAAGTGTCAAAACGTGTTTTGCAGCACAAATAAACATGTTTCAGCAACTTTGGTCACCCCCATGTAACTTATAGGGAAGGTACAGCAGACTTTTCAAAACGTGTTTTTCAGCCCGAAATAAACGCGTTTTGACAGACTGTTGAATCCCAATGTACCTGCCAGGCTCAGAAGTGCTCACTGACTCAGCTCTTCACCCCAGTGTGCAGAAAGTGTCAAAACGTGTTTTGCAGCACAAATAAACATGTTTCAGCAACTTTGGTCACCCCCATGTAACTTATAGGGAAGGTACAGCAGACTTTTCAAAACGTGTTTTTCAGCCCGAAATAAACGCGTTTTGACAGACTGTTGAATCCCAATGTACCTGCCAGGCTCAGAAGTGCTCACTGACTCAGCTCTTCACCCCAGTGTGCAGAAAGTGTCAATACGTGTTTTGCAGCACAAATAAACATGTTTCAGCAACTTTGGTCACCCCCATGCAACTTATAGGGAAGGTACAGCAGACTTTTCAAAACGTGTTTTTCAGCCCGAATAAACGCGTTTTGACAGACTGTTGAATCCCAATGTACCTGCCAGGCTCAGAAGTGCTCACTGACTCAGCTCTTCACCCCAGTGTGCAGAAAGTGTCAATACGTGTTTTGCAGCACAAATAAACATGTTTCAGCAACTTTGGTCACCCCCATGCAACTTATAGGGAAGGTACAGCAGACTTTTCAAAACGTGTTTTTCAGCCCGAAATAAACGCGTTTTGACAGACTGTTGAATCCCAATGTACCTGCCAGGCTCAGAAGTGCTCACTGACTCAGCTCTTCACCCCAGTGTGCAGAAAGTGTCAAAACGTGTTTTGCAGCACAAATAAACATGTTTCAGCAACTTTGGTCACCCCCATGTAACTTATAGGGAAGGTACAGCAGACTTTTCAAAACGTGTTTTTCAGCCCGAAATAAACGCGTTTTGACAGACTGTTGAATCCCAATGTACCTGCCAGGCTCAGAAGTGCTCACTGACTCAGCTCTTCACCCCAGTGTGCAGAAAGTGTCAATACGTGTTTTGCAGCACAAATAAACATGTTTCAGCAACTTTGGTCACCCCCATGCAACTTATAGGGAAGGTACAGCAGACTTTTCAAAACGTGTTTTTCAGCCCGAAATAAACGCGTTTGGACAGACTGTTGAATCCCAATGTACCTGCCAGGCTCAGAAGTGCTCACTGACTCAGCTCTTCACCCCAGTGTGCAGAAAGTGTCAAAACGTGTTTTGCAGCACAAATAAACATGTTTCAGCAACTTTGGTCACCCCAATGCAACTTATAGGGAAGGTACAGCAGACTTTTCAAAACGTGTTTTTCAGCCCGAAATAAACGCGTTTTGACAAACTGTTGAATCCCAATGTACCTGCCAGGCTCAGAAGTGCTCACTGACTCAGCTCTTCACCCCAGTGTGCAGAAAGTGTCAATACGTGTTTTGCAGCACAAATAAACATGTTTCAGCAACTTTTGTCACCCCCATGCAACTTATAGGGAAGGTACAGCAGACTTTTCAAAACGTGTTTTTCAGCCCGAAATAAACGCGTTTTGACAGACTGTTGAATCCCAATGTACCTGCCAGGCTCAGAAGTGCTCACTGACTCAGCTCTTCACCCCAGTGTGCAGAAAGTGTCAAAACGTGTTTTGCAGCACAAATAAACATGTTTCAGCAACTTTGGTCACCCCCATGTAACTTATAGGGAAGGTACAGCAGACTTTTCAAAACGTGTTTTTCAGCCCGAAATAAACGCGTTTTGACAGACTGTTGAATCCCAATGTACCTGCCAGGCTCAGAAGTGCTCACTTACTCAGCTCTTCACCCCAGTGTGCAGAAAGTGTCAAAACGTGTTTTGCAGCACAAATAAACATGTTTCAGCAACTTTGGTCACCCCCATGTAACTTATAGGGAAGGAACAGCTGACTTTTCAAAACATGTTTTTCAGCCCGAAATAAACGCGTTTTGACAGACTGTTGAATCCCAATGTACCTGCCAGGCTCAGAAGTGCTCACTGACTCAGCTCTTCACCCCAGTGTGCAGAAAGTGTCAAAACGTGTTTTGCAGCACAAATAAACATGTTTCAGCAACTTTGGTCACCCCCATGTAACTTATAGGGAAGGTACAGCAGACTTTTCAAAACGTGTTTTTCAGCCCGAAATAAACGCGTTTTGACAGACTGTTGAATCCCAATGTACCTGCCAGGCTCAGAAGTGCTCACTGACTCAGCTCTTCACCCTAGTGTGCAGAAAGTGTCAAAACGTGTTTTGCAGCACAAATAAACATGTTTCAGCAACTTTGGTCACCCCCATGCAACTTATATGGAAGGTAGAGCAGACTTTTCAAAACGTGTTTTTCAGCCCGAAATAAACGCGTTTTGACAGACTGTTGAATCCCAATGTACCTGACAGGCTCAGAAGTGCTCACTGACTCAGCTCTTCACCCCAGTGTGCAGAAAGTGTCAAAACGTGTTTTGCAGCACAAATAAACATGTTTCAGCAACTTTGGTCACCCCCATGTAACTTATAGGGAAGGTAGAGCAGACTTTTCAAAACGTGTTTTTCAGCCCGAAATAAACGCGTTTTGACAGACTGTTGAATCCCAATGTACCTGCCAGGCTCAGAAGTGCTCACTGACTCAGCTCTTCACCCCAGTGTGCAGAAAGTGTCAAAACGTGTTTTGCAGCACAAATAAACATGTTTCAGCAACTTTGGTCACCCCCATGTAACTTATAGGGAAGGTACAGCAGACTTTTCAAAACGTGTTTTTCAGCCCGAAATAAACGCGTTTTGACAGACTGTTGAATCCCAATGTACCTGCCAGGCTCAGAAGTGCTCACTGACTCAGCTCTTCACCCTAGTGTGCAGAAAGTGTCAAAACGTGTTTTGCAGCACAAATAAACATGTTTCAGCAACTTTGGTCACCCCCATGCAACTTATATGGAAGGTAGAGCAGACTTTTCAAAACGTGTTTTTCAGCCCGAAATAAACGCGTTTTGACAGACTGTTGAATCCCAATGTACCTGCCAGGCTCAGAAGTGCTCACTGACTCAGCTCTTCACCCCAGTGTGCAGAAAGTGTCAAAACGTGTTTTGCAGCACAAATAAACATGTTTCAGCAACTTTGGTCACCCCCATGTAACTTATAGGGAAGGTACAGCAGACTTTTCAAAACGTGTTTTTCAGCCCGAAATAAACGCGTTTTGACAGACTGTTGAATCCCAATGTACCTGCCAGGCTCAGAAGTGCTCACTGACTCAGCTCTTCACCCCAGTGTGCAGAAAGTGTCAAAACGTGTTTTGCAGCACAAATAAACATGTTTCAGCAACTTTGGTCACCCCCATGTAACTTATAGGGAAGGTACAGCAGACTTTTCAAAACGTGTTTTTCAGCCCGAAATAAACGCGTTTTGACAGACTGTTGAATCCCAATGTACCTGCCAGGCTCAGAAGTGCTCACTGACTCAGCTCTTCACCCCAGTGTGCAGAAAGTGTCAAAACGTGTTTTGCAGCACAAATAAACATGTTTCAGCAACTTTGGTCACCCCCATGTAACTTATAGGGAAGGTACAGCAGACTTTTCAAAACGTGTTTTTCAGCCCGAAATAAACGCGTTTTGACAGACTGTTGAATCCCAATGTACCTGCCAGGCTCAGAAGTGCTCACTGACTCAGCTCTTCACCCCAGTGTGCAGAAAGTGTCAATACGTGTTTTGCAGCACAAATAAACATGTTTCAGCAACTTTGGTCACCCCCATGCAACTTATAGGGAAGGTACAGCAGACTTTTCAAAACGTGTTTTTCAGCCCGAATAAACGCGTTTTGACAGACTGTTGAATCCCAATGTACCTGCCAGGCTCAGAAGTGCTCACTGACTCAGCTCTTCACCCCAGTGTGCAGAAAGTGTCAATACGTGTTTTGCAGCACAAATAAACATGTTTCAGCAACTTTGGTCACCCCCATGCAACTTATAGGGAAGGTACAGCAGACTTTTCAAAACGTGTTTTTCAGCCCGAAATAAACGCGTTTTGACAGACTGTTGAATCCCAATGTACCTGCCAGGCTCAGAAGTGCTCACTGACTCAGCTCTTCACCCCAGTGTGCAGAAAGTGTCAAAACGTGTTTTGCAGCACAAATAAACATGTTTCAGCAACTTTGGTCACCCCCATGTAACTTATAGGGAAGGTACAGCAGACTTTTCAAAACGTGTTTTTCAGCCCGAAATAAACGCGTTTTGACAGACTGTTGAATCCCAATGTACCTGCCAGGCTCAGAAGTGCTCACTGACTCAGCTCTTCACCCCAGTGTGCAGAAAGTGTCAATACGTGTTTTGCAGCACAAATAAACATGTTTCAGCAACTTTGGTCACCCCCATGCAACTTATAGGGAAGGTACAGCAGACTTTTCAAAACGTGTTTTTCAGCCCGAAATAAACGCGTTTGGACAGACTGTTGAATCCCAATGTACCTGCCAGGCTCAGAAGTGCTCACTGACTCAGCTCTTCACCCCAGTGTGCAGAAAGTGTCAAAACGTGTTTTGCAGCACAAATAAACATGTTTCAGCAACTTTGGTCACCCCAATGCAACTTATAGGGAAGGTACAGCAGACTTTTCAAAACGTGTTTTTCAGCCCGAAATAAACGCGTTTTGACAGACTGTTGAATCCCAATGTACCTGCCAGGCTCAGAAGTGCTCACTGACTCAGCTCTTCACCCCAGTGTGCAGAAAGTGTCAATACGTGTTTTGCAGCACAAATAAACATGTTTCAGCAACTTTTGTCACCCCCATGCAACTTATAGGGAAGGTACAGCAGACTTTTCAAAACGTGTTTTTCAGCCCGAAATAAACGCGTTTTGACAGACTGTTGAATCCCAATGTACCTGCCAGGCTCAGAAGTGCTCACTGACGCAGCTCTTCACCCCAGTGTGCAGAAAGTGTCAAAACGTGTTTTGCAGCACAAATAAACATGTTTCAGCAACTTTGGTCACCCCCATGTAACTTATAGGGAAGGTACAGCAGACTTTTCAAAACGTGTTTTTCAGCCCGAAATAAACGCGTTTTGACAGACTGTTGAATCCCAATGTACCTGCCAGGCTCAGAAGTGCTCACTGACTCAGCTCTTCACCCCAGTGTGCAGAAAGTGTCAATACGTGTTTTGCAGCACAAATAAACATGTTTCAGCAACTTTGGTCACCCCCATGCAACTTATAGGGAAGGTACAGCAGACTTTTCAAAACGTGTTTTTCAGCCCGAAATAAACGCGTTTTGACAGACTGTTGAATCCCAATGTACCTGCCAGGCTCAGAAGTGCTCACTGACTCAGCTCTTCACCCCAGTGTGCAGAAAGTGTCAAAACGTGTTTTGCAGCACAAATAAACATGTTTCAGCAACTTTGGTCACCCCCATGCAACTTATATGGAAGGTAGAGCAGACTTTTCAAAACGTGTTTTTCAGCCCGAAATAAACGCGTTTTGACAGACTGTTGAATCCCAATGTACCTGCCAGGCTCAGAAGTGCTCACTGACTCAGCTCTTCACCCCAGTGTGCAGAAAGTGTCAAAACGTGTTTTGCAGCACAAATAAACATGTTTCAGCAACTTTGGTCACCCCCATTTAACTTATAGGGAAGGAACAGCAGACTTTTCAAAACGTGTTTTTCAGCCCGAAATAAACGCGTTTTGACAGACTGTTGAATCCCAATGTACCTGCCAGGCTCAGAAGTGCTCACTGACTCAGCTCTTCACCCCAGTGTGCAGAAAGTGTCAAAACGTGTTTTGCAGCACAAATAAACATGTTTCAGCAACTTTGGTCACCCCCATGCAACTTATATGGAAGGTAGAGCAGACTTTTCAAAACGTGTTTTTCAGCCCGAAATAAACGCGTTTTGACAGACTGTTGAATCCCAATGTACCTGCCAGGCTCAGAAGTGCTCACTGACTCAGCTCTTCACCCCAGTGTGCAGAAAGTGTCAAAACGTGTTTTGCAGCACAAATAAACATGTTTCAGCAACTTTGGTCACCCCCATTTAACTTATAGGGAAGGAACAGCAGACTTTTCAAAACGTGTTTTTCAGCCCGAAATAAACGCGTTTTGACAGACTGTTGAATCCCAATGTACCTGCCAGGCTCAGAAGTGCTCACTGACTCAGCTCTTCACCCCAGTGTGCAGAAAGTGTCAAAACGTGTTTTGCAGCACAAATAAACATGTTTCAGCAACTTTGGTCACCCCCATGTAACTTATAGGGAAGGTACAGCAGACTTTTCAAAACGTGTTTTTCAGCCCGAAATAAACGCGTTTTGACAGACTGTTGAATCCCAATGTACCTGCCAGGCTCAGAAGTGCTCACTGACTCAGCTCTTCACCCCAGTGTGCAGAAAGTGTCAAAACGTGTTTTGCAGCACAAATAAACATGTTTCAGCAACTTTGGTCACCCCCATGTAACTTATAGGGAAGGTACAGCAGACTTTTCAAAACGTGTTTTTCAGCCCGAAATAAACGCGTTTTGACAGACTGTTGAATCCCAATGTACCTGCCAGGCTCAGAAGTGCTCACTGACTCAGCTCTTCACCCCAGTGTGCAGAAAGTGTCAAAACGTGTTTTGCAGCACAAATAAACATGTTTCAGCAACTTTGGTCACCCCCATGCAACTTATAGGGAAGGTACAGCAGACTTTTCAAAACGTGTTTTTCAGCCCGAAATAAACGCGTTTTGACAGACTGTTGAATCCCAATGTACCTGCCAGGCTCAAAAGTGCTCACTGACTCAGCTCTTCACCCTAGTGTGCAGAAAGTGTCAAAACGTGTTTTGCAGCACAAATAAACATGTTTCAGCAACTTTAGTCACCCCCATGCAACTTATAGGGAAGGTACAGCAGACTTTTCAAAACGTGTTTTTCAGCCCGAAATAAACGCGTTTTGACAGACTGTTGAATCCCAATGTACCTGCCAGGCTCAGAAGTGCTCACTGACTCAGCTCTTCACCCCAGTGTGCAGAAAGTGTCAATACGTGTTTTGCAGCACAAATAAACATGTTTCAGCAACTTTGGTCACCCCCATGCAACTTATAGGGAAGGTACAGCAGACTTTTCAAAACGTGTTTTTCAGCCCGAATAAACGCGTTTTGACAGACTGTTGAATCCCAATGTACCTGCCAGGCTCAGAAGTGCTCACTGACTCAGCTCTTCACCCCAGTGTGCAGAAAGTGTCAATACGTGTTTTGCAGCACAAATAAACATGTTTCAGCAACTTTGGTCACCCCCATGCAACTTATAGGGAAGGTACAGAAGACTTTTCAAAACGTGTTTTTCAGCCCGAAATAAACGCGTTTTGACAGACTGTTGAATCCCAATGTACCTGCCAGGCTCAGAAGTGCTCACTGACTCAGCTCTTCACCCCAGTGTGCAGAAAGTGTCAAAACGTGTTTTGCAGCACAAATAAACATGTTTCAGCAACTTTGGTCACCCCCATGCAACTTATAGGGAAGGTACAGCAGACTTTTCAAAACGTGTTTTTCAGCCCGAAATAAACGCGTTTTGACAGACTGTTGAATCCCAATGTACCTGCCAGGCTCAGAAGTGCTCACTTACTCAGCTCTTCACCCCAGTGTGCAGAAAGTGTCAAAACGTGTTTTGCAGCACAAATAAACATGTTTCAGCAACTTTGGTCACCCCCATGTAACTTATAGGGAAGGAACAGCTGACTTTTCAAAACATGTTTTTCAGCCCGAAATAAACGCGTTTTGACAGACTGTTGAATCCCAATGTACCTGCCAGGCTCAGAAGTGCTCACTGACTCAGCTCTTCACCCCAGTGTGCAGAAAGTGTCAAAACGTGTTTTGCAGCACAAATAAACATGTTTCAGCAACTTTGGTCACCCCCATGTAACTTATAGGGAAGGTACAGCAGACTTTTCAAAACGTGTTTTTCAGCCCGAAATAAACGCGTTTTGACAGACTGTTGAATCCCAATGTACCTGCCAGGCTCAGAAGTGCTCACTGACTCAGCTCTTCACCCCAGTGTGCAGAAAGTGTCAAAACGTGTTTTGCAGCACAAATAAACATGTTTCAGCAACTTTGGTCACCCCCATGTAACTTATAGGGAAGGTACAGCAGACTTTTCAAAACGTGTTTTTCAGCCCGAAATAAACGCGTTTTGACAGACTGTTGAATCCCAATGTACCTGCCAGGCTCAGAAGTGCTCACTGACTCAGCTCTTCACCCTAGTGTGCAGAAAGTGTCAAAACGTGTTTTGCAGCACAAATAAACATGTTTCAGCAACTTTGGTCACCCCCATGCAACTTATATGGAAGGTAGAGCAGACTTTTCAAAACGTGTTTTTCAGCCCGAAATAAACGCGTTTTGACAGACTGTTGAATCCCAATGTACCTGCCAGGCTCAGAAGTGCTCACTGACTCAGCTCTTCACCCCAGTGTGCAGAAAGTGTCAAAACGTGTTTTGCAGCACAAATAAACATGTTTCAGCAACTTTGGTCACCCCCATGTAACTTATAGGGAAGGTACAGCAGACTTTTCAAAACGTGTTTTTCAGCCCGAAATAAACGCGTTTTGACAGACTGTTGAATCCCAATGTACCTGCCAGGCTCAGAAGTGCTCACTGACTCAGCTCTTCACCCCAGTGTGCAGAAAGTGTCAAAACGTGTTTTGCAGCACAAATAAACATGTTTCAGCAACTTTGGTCACCCCCATGTAACTTATAGGGAAGGTACAGCAGACTTTTCAAAACGTGTTTTTCAGCCCGAAATAAACGCGTTTTGACAGACTGTTGAATCCCAATGTACCTGCCAGGCTCAGAAGTGCTCACTGACTCAGCTCTTCACCCCAGTGTGCAGAAAGTGTCAAAACGTGTTTTGCAGCACAAATAAACATGTTTCAGCAACTTTGGTCACCCCCATGTAACTTATAGGGAAGGTACAGCAGACTTTTCAAAACGTGTTTTTCAGCCCGAAATAAACGCGTTTTGACAGACTGTTGAATCCCAATGTACCTGCCAGGCTCAGAAGTGCTCACTGACTCAGCTCTTCACCCCAGTGTGCAGAAAGTGTCAAAACGTGTTTTGCAGCACAAATAAACATGTTTCAGCAACTTTGGTCACCCCCATGTAACTTATAGGGAAGGTACAGCAGACTTTTCAAAACGTGTTTTTCAGCCCGAAATAAACGCGTTTTGACAGACTGTTGAATCCCAATGTACCTGCCAGGCTCAGAAGTGCTCACTGACTCAGCTCTTCACCCCAGTGTGCAGAAAGTGTCAAAACGTGTTTTGCAGCACAAATAAACATGTTTCAGCAACTTTGGTCACCCCCATGCAACTTATAGGGAAGGTACAGCAGACTTTTCAAAACGTGTTTTTCAGCCCGAAATAAACGCGTTTTGACAGACTGTTGAATCCCAATGTACCTGCCAGGCTCAAAAGTGCTCACTGACTCAGCTCTTCACCCTAGTGTGCAGAAAGTGTCAAAACGTGTTTTGCAGCACAAATAAACATGTTTCAGCAACTTTAGTCACCCCCATGCAACTTATAGGGAAGGTACAGCAGACTTTTCAAAACGTGTTTTTCAGCCCGAAATAAACGCGTTTTGACAGACTGTTGAATCCCAATGTACCTGCCAGGCTCAGAAGTGCTCACTGACTCAGCTCTTCACCCCAGTGTGCAGAAAGTGTCAATACGTGTTTTGCAGCACAAATAAACATGTTTCAGCAACTTTGGTCACCCCCATGCAACTTATAGGGAAGGTACAGCAGACTTTTCAAAACGTGTTTTTCAGCCCGAATAAACGCGTTTTGACAGACTGTTGAATCCCAATGTACCTGCCAGGCTCAGAAGTGCTCACTGACTCAGCTCTTCACCCCAGTGTGCAGAAAGTGTCAATACGTGTTTTGCAGCACAAATAAACATGTTTCAGCAACTTTGGTCACCCCCATGCAACTTATAGGGAAGGTACAGAAGACTTTTCAAAACGTGTTTTTCAGCCCGAAATAAACGCGTTTTGACAGACTGTTGAATCCCAATGTACCTGCCAGGCTCAGAAGTGCTCACTGACTCAGCTCTTCACCCCAGTGTGCAGAAAGTGTCAAAACGTGTTTTGCAGCACAAATAAACATGTTTCAGCAACTTTGGTCACCCCCATGCAACTTATAGGGAAGGTACAGCAGACTTTTCAAAACGTGTTTTTCAGCCCGAAATAAACGCGTTTTGACAGACTGTTGAATCCCAATGTACCTGCCAGGCTCAGAAGTGCTCACTTACTCAGCTCTTCACCCCAGTGTGCAGAAAGTGTCAAAACGTGTTTTGCAGCACAAATAAACATGTTTCAGCAACTTTGGTCACCCCCATGTAACTTATAGGGAAGGAACAGCTGACTTTTCAAAACATGTTTTTCAGCCCGAAATAAACGCGTTTTGACAGACTGTTGAATCCCAATGTACCTGCCAGGCTCAGAAGTGCTCACTGACTCAGCTCTTCACCCCAGTGTGCAGAAAGTGTCAAAACGTGTTTTGCAGCACAAATAAACATGTTTCAGCAACTTTGGTCACCCCCATGTAACTTATAGGGAAGGTACAGCAGACTTTTCAAAACGTGTTTTTCAGCCCGAAATAAACGCGTTTTGACAGACTGTTGAATCCCAATGTACCTGCCAGGCTCAGAAGTGCTCACTGACTCAGCTCTTCACCCCAGTGTGCAGAAAGTGTCAAAACGTGTTTTGCAGCACAAATAAACATGTTTCAGCAACTTTGGTCACCCCCATGTAACTTATAGGGAAGGTACAGCAGACTTTTCAAAACGTGTTTTTCAGCCCGAAATAAACGCGTTTTGACAGACTGTTGAATCCCAATGTACCTGCCAGGCTCAGAAGTGCTCACTGACTCAGCTCTTCACCCTAGTGTGCAGAAAGTGTCAAAACGTGTTTTGCAGCACAAATAAACATGTTTCAGCAACTTTGGTCACCCCCATGCAACTTATATGGAAGGTAGAGCAGACTTTTCAAAACGTGTTTTTCAGCCCGAAATAAACGCGTTTTGACAGACTGTTGAATCCCAATGTACCTGCCAGGCTCAGAAGTGCTCACTGACTCAGCTCTTCACCCCAGTGTGCAGAAAGTGTCAAAACGTGTTTTGCAGCACAAATAAACATGTTTCAGCAACTTTGGTCACCCCCATGTAACTTATAGGGAAGGTACAGCAGACTTTTCAAAACGTGTTTTTCAGCCCGAAATAAACGCGTTTTGACAGACTGTTGAATCCCAATGTACCTGCCAGGCTCAGAAGTGCTCACTGACTCAGCTCTTCACCCCAGTGTGCAGAAAGTGTCAAAACGTGTTTTGCAGCACAAATAAACATGTTTCAGCAACTTTGGTCACCCCCATGTAACTTATAGGGAAGGTACAGCAGACTTTTCAAAACGTGTTTTTCAGCCCGAAATAAACGCGTTTTGACAGACTGTTGAATCCCAATGTACCTGCCAGGCTCAGAAGTGCTCACTGACTCAGCTCTTCACCCCAGTGTGCAGAAAGTGTCAAAACGTGTTTTGCAGCACAAATAAACATGTTTCAGCAACTTTGGTCACCCCCATGTAACTTATAGGGAAGGTACAGCAGACTTTTCAAAACGTGTTTTTCAGCCCGAAATAAACGCGTTTTGACAGACTGTTGAATCCCAATGTACCTGCCAGGCTCAGAAGTGCTCACTGACTCAGCTCTTCACCCCAGTGTGCAGAAAGTGTCAATACGTGTTTTGCAGCACAAATAAACATGTTTCAGCAACTTTGGTCACCCCCATGCAACTTATAGGGAAGGTACAGCAGACTTTTCAAAACGTGTTTTTCAGCCCGAATAAACGCGTTTTGACAGACTGTTGAATCCCAATGTACCTGCCAGGCTCAGAAGTGCTCACTGACTCAGCTCTTCACCCCAGTGTGCAGAAAGTGTCAATACGTGTTTTGCAGCACAAATAAACATGTTTCAGCAACTTTGGTCACCCCCATGCAACTTATAGGGAAGGTACAGCAGACTTTTCAAAACGTGTTTTTCAGCCCGAAATAAACGCGTTTTGACAGACTGTTGAATCCCAATGTACCTGCCAGGCTCAGAAGTGCTCACTGACTCAGCTCTTCACCCCAGTGTGCAGAAAGTGTCAAAACGTGTTTTGCAGCACAAATAAACATGTTTCAGCAACTTTGGTCACCCCCATGTAACTTATAGGGAAGGTACAGCAGACTTTTCAAAACGTGTTTTTCAGCCCGAAATAAACGCGTTTTGACAGACTGTTGAATCCCAATGTACCTGCCAGGCTCAGAAGTGCTCACTGACTCAGCTCTTCACCCCAGTGTGCAGAAAGTGTCAATACGTGTTTTGCAGCACAAATAAACATGTTTCAGCAACTTTGGTCACCCCCATGCAACTTATAGGGAAGGTACAGCAGACTTTTCAAAACGTGTTTTTCAGCCCGAAATAAACGCGTTTGGACAGACTGTTGAATCCCAATGTACCTGCCAGGCTCAGAAGTGCTCACTGACTCAGCTCTTCACCCCAGTGTGCAGAAAGTGTCAAAACGTGTTTTGCAGCACAAATAAACATGTTTCAGCAACTTTGGTCACCCCAATGCAACTTATAGGGAAGGTACAGCAGACTTTTCAAAACGTGTTTTTCAGCCCGAAATAAACGCGTTTTGACAGACTGTTGAATCCCAATGTACCTGCCAGGCTCAGAAGTGCTCACTGACTCAGCTCTTCACCCCAGTGTGCAGAAAGTGTCAATACGTGTTTTGCAGCACAAATAAACATGTTTCAGCAACTTTTGTCACCCCCATGCAACTTATAGGGAAGGTACAGCAGACTTTTCAAAACGTGTTTTTCAGCCCGAAATAAACGCGTTTTGACAGACTGTTGAATCCCAATGTACCTGCCAGGCTCAGAAGTGCTCACTGACTCAGCTCTTCACCCCAGTGTGCAGAAAGTGTCAAAACGTGTTTTGCAGCACAAATAAACATGTTTCAGCAACTTTGGTCACCCCCATGTAACTTATAGGGAAGGTACAGCAGACTTTTCAAAACGTGTTTTTCAGCCCGAAATAAACGCGTTTTGACAGACTGTTGAATCCCAATGTACCTGCCAGGCTCAGAAGTGCTCACTGACTCAGCTCTTCACCCCAGTGTGCAGAAAGTGTCAATACGTGTTTTGCAGCACAAATAAACATGTTTCAGCAACTTTGGTCACCCCCATGCAACTTATAGGGAAGGTACAGCAGACTTTTCAAAACGTGTTTTTCAGCCCGAAATAAACGCGTTTTGACAGACTGTTGAATCCCAATGTACCTGCCAGGCTCAGAAGTGCTCACTGACTCAGCTCTTCACCCCAGTGTGCAGAAAGTGTCAAAACGTGTTTTGCAGCACAAATAAACATGTTTCAGCAACTTTGGTCACCCCAATGCAACTTATAGGGAAGGTACAGCAGACTTTTCAAAACGTGTTTTTCAGCCCGAAATAAACGCGTTTTGACAGACTGTTGAATCCCAATGTACCTGCCAGGCTCAGAAGTGCTCACTGACTCAGCTCTTCACCCCAGTGTGCAGAAAGTGTCAATACGTGTTTTGCAGCACAAATAAACATGTTTCAGCAACTTTGGTCACCCCCATGCAACTTATAGGGAAGGTACAGCAGACTTTTCAAAACGTGTTTTTCAGCCCGAAATAAACGCGTTTTGACAGACTGTTGAATCCCAATGTACCTGCCAGGCTCAGAAGTGCTCACTGACTCAGCTCTTCACCCCAGTGTGCAGAAAGTGTCAAAACGTGTTTTGCAGCACAAATAAACATGTTTCAGCAACTTTGGTCACCCCCATGTAACTTATAGGGAAGGAACAGCTGACTTTTCAAAACGTGTTTTTCAGCCCGAAATAAACGCGTTTTGACAGACTGTTGAATCCCAATGTACCTGCCAGGCTCAGAAGTGCTCACTGACTCAGCTCTTCACCCCAGTGTGCAGAAAGTGTCAAAACGTGTTTTGCAGCACAAATAAACATGTTTCAGCAACTTTGGTCACCCCCATGTAACTTATAGGGAAGGTACAGCAGACTTTTCAAAACGTGTTTTTCAGCCCGAAATAAACGCGTTTTGACAGACTGTTGAATCCCAATGTACCTGCCAGGCTCAGAAGTGCTCACTGACTCAGCTCTTCACCCTAGTGTGCAGAAAGTGTCAAAACGTGTTTTGCAGCACAAATAAACATGTTTCAGCAACTTTGGTCACCCCCATGCAACTTATATGGAAGGTAGAGCAGACTTTTCAAAACGTGTTTTTCAGCCCGAAATAAACGCGTTTTGACAGACTGTTGAATCCCAATGTACCTGCCAGGCTCAGAAGTGCTCACTGACTCAGCTCTTCACCCCAGTGTGCAGAAAGTGTCAAAACGTGTTTTGCAGCACAAATAAACATGTTTCAGCAACTTTGGTCACCCCCATGTAACTTATAGGGAAGGTACAGCAGACTTTTCAAAACGTGTTTTTCAGCCCGAAATAAACGCGTTTTGACAGACTGTTGAATCCCAATGTACCTGCCAGGCTCAGAAGTGCTCACTGACTCAGCTCTTCACCCCAGTGTGCAGAAAGTGTCAAAACGTGTTTTGCAGCACAAATAAACATGTTTCAGCAACTTTGGTCACCCCCATGTAACTTATAGGGAAGGTACAGCAGACTTTTCAAAACGTGTTTTTCAGCCCGAAATAAACGCGTTTTGACAGACTGTTGAATCCCAATGTACCTGCCAGGCTCAGAAGTGCTCACTGACTCAGCTCTTCACCCTAGTGTGCAGAAAGTGTCAAAACGTGTTTTGCAGCACAAATAAACATGTTTCAGCAACTTTGGTCACCCCCATGCAACTTATAGGGAAGGTACAGCAGACTTTTCAAAACGTGTTTTTCAGCCCGAAATAAACGCGTTTTGACAGACTGTTGAATCCCAATGTACCTGCCAGGCTCAGAAGTGCTCACTGACTCAGCTCTTCACCCCAGTGTGCAGAAAGTGTCAAAACGTGTTTTGCAGCACAAATAAACATGTTTCAGCAACTTTGGTCACCCCCATGTAACTTATAGGGAAGGTACAGCAGACTTTTCAAAACGTGTTTTTCAGCCCGAAATAAACGCGTTTTGACAGACTGTTGAATCCCAATGTACCTGCCAGGCTCAGAAGTGCTCACTGACTCAGCTCTTCACCCTAGTGTGCAGAAAGTGTCAAAACGTGTTTTGCAGCACAAATAAACATGTTTCAGCAACTTTGGTCACCCCCATGCAACTTATAGGGAAGGTACAGCAGACTTTTCAAAACGTGTTTTTCAGCCCGAAATAAACGCGTTTTGACAGACTGTTGAATCCCAATGTACCTGCCAGGCTCAGAAGTGCTCACTGACTCAGCTCTTCACCCCAGTGTGCAGAAAGTGTCAATACGTGTTTTGCAGCACAAATAAACATGTTTCAGCAACTTTGGTCACCCCCATGCAACTTATAGGGAAGGTACAGCAGACTTTTCAAAACGTGTTTTTTAGCCCGAAATAAACGCGTTTTGACAGACTGTTGAATCCCAATGTACCTGCCAGGCTCAGAAGTGCTCACTGACTCAGCTCTTCACCCCAGTGTGCAGAAAGTGTCAAAACGTGTTTTGCAGCACAAATAAACATGTTTCAGCAACTTTGGTCACCCCCATGTAACTTATAGGGAAGGTACAGCAGACTTTTCAAAACGTGTTTTTCAGCCCGAAATAAACGCGTTTTGACAGACTGTTGAATCCCAATGTACCTGCCAGGCTCAGAAGTGCTCACTGACTCAGCTCTTCACCCCAGTGTGCAGAAAGTGTCAAAACGTGTTTTGCAGCACAAATAAACATGTTTCAGCAACTTTGGTCACCCCCATGCAACTTATAGGGAAGGTACAGCAGACTTTTCAAAACGTGTTTTTCAGCCCGAAATAAACGCGTTTTGACAGACTGTTGAATCCCAATGTACCTGCCAGGCTCAGAAGTGCTCACTGACTCAGCTCTTCACCCTAGTGTGCAGAAAGTGTCAAAACGTGTTTTGCAGCACAAATAAACATGTTTCAGCAACTTTGGTCACCCCCATGCAACTTATAGGAAAGGTACAGCAGACTTTTCAAAACGTGTTTTTCAGCCCGAAATAAACGCGTTTTGACAGACTGTTGAATCCCAATGTACCTGCCAGGCTCAGAAGTGCTCACTGACTCAGCTCTTCACCCCAGTGTGCAGAAAGTGTCAATACGTGTTTTGCAGCACAAATAAACATGTTTCAGCAACTTTGGTCACCCCCATGCAACTTATAGGGAAGGTACAGCAGACTTTTCAAAACGTGTTTTTCAGCCCGAAATAAACGCGTTTTGACAGACTGTTGAATCCCAATGTACCTGCCAGGCTCAGAAGTGCTCACTGACTCAGCTCTTCACCCCAGTGTGCAGAAAGTGTCAAAACGTGTTTTGCAGCACAAATAAACATGTTTCAGCAACTTTGGTCACCCCCATGTAACTTATAGGGAAGGTACAGCAGACTTTTCAAAACGTGTTTTTCAGCCCGAAATAAACGCGTTTTGACAGACTGTTGAATCCCAACGTACCTGCCAGGCTCAGAAGTGCTCACTGACTCAGCTCTTCACCCCAGTGTGCAGAAAGTGTCAAAACGTGTTTTGCAGCACAAATAAACATGTTTCAGCAACTTTGGTCACCCCAATGCAACTTATAGGGAAGGTACAGCAGACTTTTCAAAACGTGTTTTTCAGCCCGAAATAAACGCGTTTTGACAGACTGTTGAATCCCAATGTACCTGCCAGACTCAGAAGTGCTCACTGACTCAGCTCTTCACCCCAGTGTGCAGAAAGTGTCAAAACGTGTTTTGCAGCACAAATAAACATGTTTCAGCAACTTTGGTCACCCCCATGTAACTTATAGGGAAGGAACAGCTGACTTTTCAAAACGTGTTTTTCAGCCCGAAATAAACGCGTTTTGACAGACTGTTGAATCCCAATGTACCTGCCAGGCTCAGAAGTGCTCACTGACTCAGCTCTTCACCCCAGTGTGCAGAAAGTGTCAAAACGTGTTTTGCAGCACAAATAAACATGTTTCAGCAACTTTGGTCACCCCCATGTAACTTATAGGGAAGGTACAGCAGACTTTTCAAAACGTGTTTTTCAGCCCGAAATAAACGCGTTTTGACAGACTGTTGAATCCCAATGTACCTGCCAGGCTCAGAAGTGCTCACTGACTCAGCTCTTCACCCCAGTGTGCAGAAAGTGTCAAAACGTGTTTTGCAGCACAAATAAACATGTTTCAGCAACTTTGGTCACCCCCATGTAACTTATAGGGAAGGAACAGCTGACTTTTCAAAACGTGTTTTTCAGCCCGAAATAAACGCGTTTTGACAGACTGTTGAATCCCAATGTACCTGCCAGGCTCAGAAGTGCTCACTGACCCAGCTCTTCACCCCAGTGTGCAGAAAGTGTCAAAACGTGTTTTGCAGCACAAATAAACATGTTTCAGCAACTTTGGTCACCCCCATGTAACTTATAGGGAAGGTACAGCAGACTTTTCAAAACGTGTTTTTCAGCCCGAAATAAACGCGTTTTGACAGACTGTTGAATCCCAATGTACCTGCCAGGCTCAGAAGTGCTCACTGACTCAGCTCTTCACCCTAGTGTGCAGAAAGTGTCAAAACGTGTTTTGCAGCAGAAATAAACATGTTTCAGCAACTTTGGTCACCCCCATGTAACTTATATGGAAGGTAGAGCAGACTTTTCAAAACGTGTTTTTCAGCCAGAAATAAACGCGTTTTGACAGACTGTTGAATCCCAATGTACCTGCCAGGCTCAGAAGTGCTCACTGACTCAGCTCTTCACCCCAGTGTGCAGAAAGTGTCAATACGTGTTTTGCAGCACAAATAAACATGTTTCAGCAACTTTGGTCACCCCCATGCAACTTATAGGGAAGGTACAGCAGACTTTTCAAAACGTGTTTTTCAGCCCGAAATAAACGCGTTTTGACAGACTGTTGAATCCCAATGTACCTGCCAGGCTCAGAAGTGCTCACTGACTCAGCTCTTCACCCCAGTGTGCAGAAAGTGTCAAAACGTGTTTTGCAGCACAAATAAACATGTTTCAGCAACTTTGGTCACCCCCATGTAACTTATAGGGAAGGTACAGCAGACTTTTCAAAACGTGTTTTTCAGCCCGAAATAAATGCGTTTTGACAGACTTTTGAATCCCAATGTACCTGCCAGGCTCAGAAGTGCTCACTGACTCAGCTCTTCACCCCAGTGTGCAGAAAGTGTCAATACGTGTTTTGCAGCACAAATAAATATGTTTCAGCAACTTTGGTCACCCCCATGCAACTTATAGGGAAGGTACAGCAGACTTTTCAAAACGTGTTTTTCAGCCCGAAATAAACGCGTTTTGACAGACTGTTGAATCCCAATGTACCTGCCAGGCTCAAAAGTGCTCACTGACTCAGCTCTTCACCCTAGTGTGCAGAAAGTGTCAAAACGTGTTTTGCAGCACAAATAAACATGTTTCAGCAACTTTGGTCACCCCCATGCAACTTATAGGGAAGGTACAGCAGACTTTTCAAAACGTGTTTTTCAGCCCGAAATAAACGCGTTTTGACAGACTGTTGAATCCCAATGTACCTGCCAGGCTCAGAAGTGCTCACTGACTCAGCTCTTCACCCCAGTGTGCAGAAAGTGTCAATACGTGTTTTGCAGCACAAATAAACATGTTTCAGCAACTTTGGTCACCCCCATGTAACTTATAGGGAAGGTACAGCAGACTTTTCAAAACGTGTTTTTCAGCCCGAAATAAACGCGTTTTGACAGACTGTTGAATCCCAATGTACCTGCCAGGCTCAGAAGTGCTCACTGACTCAGCTCTTCACCCCAGTGTGCAGAAAGTGTCAAAACGTGTTTTGCAGCACAAATAAACATGTTTCAGCAACTTTGGTCACCCCCATGTAACTTATAGGGAAGGAACAGCTGACTTTTCAAAACGTGTTTTTCAGCCCGAAATAAACGCGTTTTGACAGACTGTTGAATCCCAATGTACCTGCCAGGCTCAGAAGTGCTCACTGACCCAGCTCTTCACCCCAGTGTGCAGAAAGTGTCAAAACGTGTTTTGCAGCACAAATAAACATGTTTCAGCAACTTTGGTCACCCCCATGTAACTTATAGGGAAGGTACAGCAGACTTTTCAAAACGTGTTTTTCAGCCCGAAATAAACGCGTTTTGACAGACTGTTGAATCCCAATGTACCTGCCAGGCTCAGAAGTGCTCACTGACTCAGCTCTTCACCCTAGTGTGCAGAAAGTGTCAAAACGTGTTTTGCAGCACAAATAAACATGTTTCAGCAACTTTGGTCACCCCCATGCAACTTATATGGAAGGTAGAGCAGACTTTTCAAAACGTGTTTTTCAGCCCGAAATAAACGCGTTTTGACAGACTGTTGAATCCCAATGTACCTGCCAGGCTCAGAAGTGCTCACTGACTCAGCTCTTCACCCCAGTGTGCAGAAAGTGTCAATACGTGTTTTGCAGCACAAATAAACATGTTTCAGCAACTTTGGTCACCCCCATGCAACTTATAGGGAAGGTACAGCAGACTTTTCAAAACGTGTTTTTCAGCCCGAAATAAACGCGTTTTGACAGACTGTTGAATCCCAATGTACCTGCCAGGCTCAGAAGTGCTCACTGACTCAGCTCTTCACCCCAGTGTGCAGAAAGTGTCAAAACGTGTTTTGCAGCACAAATAAACATGTTTCAGCAACTTTGGTCACCCCCATGCAACTTATAGGGAAGGTACAGCAGACTTTTCAAAACGTGTTTTTCAGACCGAAATAAACGCGTCTTGACAGACTGTTGAATCCCAATATACCTGCCAGGCTCAGAAGTGCTCACTGACTCAGCTCTTCACCCCAGTGTGCAGAAGGTGTCAATACGTGTTTTGCAGCACAAATAAACATGTTTCAGCAACTTTGGTCACCCCCATGCAACTTATAGGGAAGGTACAGCAGACTTTTCAAAACGTGTTTTTCAGCCCGAAATAAACGCGTTTTGACAGACTGTTGAATCCCAATGTACCTGCCAGGCTCAGAAGTGCTCACTGACTCAGCTCTTCACCCCAGTGTGCAGAAAGTGTCAAAACGTGTTTTGCAGCACAAATAAACATGTTTCAGCAACTTTGGTCACCCCCATGTAACTTATAGGGAAGGTACAGCAGACTTTTCAAAACGTGTTTTTCTGCCCGAAATAAACGCGTTTTGACAGACTGTTGAATCCCAATGTACCTGCCAGGCTCAGAAGTGCTCACTGACTCAGCTCTTCACCCCAGTGTGCAGAAAGTGTCAATACGTGTTTTGCAGCACAAATAAACATGTTTCAGCAACTTTGGTCACCCCCATGCAACTTATAGGGAAGGTACAG
The DNA here is from genome assembly GCF_055471065.1 of Atractosteus spatula. Taxonomy (NCBI): domain Eukaryota; kingdom Metazoa; phylum Chordata; class Actinopteri; order Semionotiformes; family Lepisosteidae; genus Atractosteus; species Atractosteus spatula. The sequence continues at coordinate 288,334 of NW_028296608.1, forward strand.
CAGACTTTTCAAAACGTGTTTTTCAGCCCGAAATAAACGCGTTTTGACAGACTGTTGAATCCCAATGTACCTGCCAGGCTCAGAAGTGCTCACTGACTCAGCTCTTCACCCCAGTGTGCAGAAAGTGTCAAAACGTGTTTTGCAGCACAAATAAACATGTTTCAGCAACTTTGGTCACCCCCATGTAACTTATAGGGAAGGTACAGCAGACTTTTCAAAACGTGTTTTTCTGCCCGAAATAAACGCGTTTTGACAGACTGTTGAATCCCAATGTACCTGCCAGGCTCAGAAGTGCTCACTGACTCAGCTCTTCACCCCAGTGTGCAGAAAGTGTCAATACGTGTTTTGCAGCACAAATAAACATGTTTCAGCAACTTTGGTCACCCCCATGCAACTTATAGGGAAGGTACAGCAGACTTTTCAAAACGTGTTTTTCAGCCCGAAATAAACGCGTTTTGACAGACTGTTGAATCCCAATGTACCTGCCAGGCTCAGAAGTGCTCACTGACTCAGCTCTTCACCCCAGTGTGCAGAAAGTGTCAAAACGTGTTTTGCAGCACAAATAAACATGTTTCAGCAACTTTGGTCACCCCCATGTAACTTATAGGGAAGGTACAGCAGACTTTTCAAAACGTGTTTTTCAGCCCGAAATAAATGCGTTTTGACAGACTGTTGAATCCCAATGTACCTGCCAGGCTCAGAAGTGCTCACTGACTCAGCTCTTCACCCCAGTGTGCAGAAAGTGTCAATACGTGTTTTGCAGCACAAATAAACATGTTTCAGCAACTTTGGTCACCCCCATGCAACTTATAGGGAAGGTACAGCAGACTTTTCAAAACGTGTTTTTCAGCCCGAAATAAACGCGTTTTGACAGACTGTTGAATCCCAATGTACCTGCCAGGCTCAAAAGTGCTCACTGACTCAGCTCTTCACCCTAGTGTGCAGAAAGTGTCAAAACGTGTTTTTCAGCACAAATAAACATGTTTCAGCAACTTTGGTCACCCCCATGCAACTTATAGGGAAGGTACAGCAGACTTTTCAAAACGTGTTTTTCAGCCCGAAATAAACGCGTTTTGACAGACTGTTGAATCCCAATGTACCTGCCAGGCTCAGAAGTGCTCACTGACTCAGCTCTTCACCCCAGTGTGCAGAAAGTGTCAATACGTGTTTTGCAGCACAAATAAACATGTTTCAGCAACTTTGGTCACCCCCATGCAACTTATAGGGAAGGTACAGCAGACTTTTCAAAACGTGTTTTTCAGCCCGAAATAAACGCGTTTTGACAGACTGTTGAATCCCAATGTACCTGCCAGGCTCAAAAGTGCTCACTGACTCAGCTCTTCACCCTAGTGTGCAGAAAGTGTCAAAACGTGTTTTGCAGCACAAATAAACATGTTTCAGCAACTTTGGTCACCCCCATGCAACTTATAGGGAAGGTACAGCAGACTTTTCAAAACGTGTTTTTCAGACCGAAATAAACGCGTCTTGACAGACTGTTGAATCCCAATATACCTGCCAGGCTCAGAAGTGCTCACTGACTCAGCTCTTCACCCCAGTGTGCAGAAGGTGTCAATACGTGTTTTGCAGCACAAATAAACATGTTTCAGCAACTTTGGTCACCCCCATGCAACTTATAGGGAAGGTACAGCAGACTTTTCAAAACGTGTTTTTCAGCCCGAAATAAACGCGTTTTGACAGACTGTTGAATCCCAATGTACCTGCCAGGCTCAGAAGTGCTCACTGACTCAGCTCTTCACCCCAGTGTGCAGAAAGTGTCAAAACGTGTTTTGCAGCACAAATAAACATGTTTCAGCAACTTTGGTCACCCCCATGTAACTTATAGGGAAGGTACAGCAGACTTTTCAAAACGTGTTTTTCTGCCCGAAATAAACGCGTTTTGACAGACTGTTGAATCCCAATGTACCTGCCAGGCTCAGAAGTGCTCACTGACTCAGCTCTTCACCCCAGTGTGCAGAAAGTGTCAATACGTGTTTTGCAGCACAAATAAACATGTTTCAGCAACTTTGGTCACCCCCATGCAACTTATAGGGAAGGTACAGCAGACTTCTCAAAACGTGTTTTTCAGCCCGAAATAAACGCGTTTTGACAGACTGTTGAATCCCAATGTACCTGCCAGGCTCAGAAGTGCTCACTGACTCAGCTCTTCACCCCAGTGTGCAGAAAGTGTCAAAACGTGTTTTGCAGCACAAATAAACATGTTTCAGCAACTTTGGTCACCCCCATGTAACTTATAGGGAAGGAACAGCTGACTTTTCAAAACGTGTTTTTCAGCCCGAAATAAATGCGTTTTGACAGACTGTTGAATCCCAATGTACCTGCCAGGCTCAGAAGTGCTCACTGACTCAGCTCTTCACCCCAGTGTGCAGAAAGTGTCAAAACGTGTTTTGCAGCACAAATAAACATGTTTCAGCAACTTTGGTCACCCCCATGTAACTTATAGGGAAGGTACAGCAGACTTTTCAAAACGTGTTTTTCAGCCCGAAATAAACGCGTTTTGACAGACTGTTGAATCCCAATGTACCTGCCAGGCTCAGAAGTGCTCACTGACTCAGCTCTTCACCCCAGTGTGCAGAAAGTGTCAAAACGTGTTTTGCAGCACAAATAAACATGTTTCAGCAACTTTGGTCACCCCCATGTAACTTATATGGAAGGTAGAGCAGACTTTTCAAAACCTGTTTTTCAGCCCGAAATAAACGCGTTTTGACAGACTGTTGAATCCCAATGTACCTGCCAGGCTCAGAAGTGCTCACTGACTCAGCTCTTCACCCCAGTGTGCAGAAAGTGTCAATACGTGTTTTGCAGCACAAATAAACATGTTTCAGCAACTTTGGTCACCCCCATGCAACTTATAGGGAAGGTACAGCAGACTTTTCAAAACGTGTTTTTCAGCCCGAAATAAACGCGTTTTGACAGACTGTTGAATCCCAATGTACCTGCCAGGCTCAGAAGTGCTCACTGACTCAGCTCTTCACCCCAGTGTGCAGAAAGTGTCAAAACGTGTTTTGCAGCACAAATAAACATGTTTCAGCAACTTTGGTCACCCCCATGTAACTTATAGGGAAGGTACAGCAGACTTTTCAAAACGTGTTTTTCAGCCCGAAATAAACGCATTTTGACAGACTGTTGAATCCCAATGTACCTGCCAGGCTCAGAAGTGCTCACTGACTCAGCTCTTCACCCCAGTGTGCAGAAAGTGTCAAAACGTGTTTTGCAGCACAAATAAACATGTTTCAGCAACTTTGGTCACCCCCATGTAACTTATAGGGAAGGTACAGCAGACTTTTCAAAACGTGTTTTTCAGCCCGAAATAAACGCGTTTTGACAGACTGTTGAATCCCAATGTACCTGCCAGGCTCAAAAGTGCTCACTGACTCAGCTCTTCACCCTAGTGTGCAGAAAGTGTCAAAACGTGTTTTGCAGCACAAATAAACATGTTTCAGCAACTTTGGTCACCCCCATGCAACTTATAGGGAAGGTACAGCAGACTTTTCAAAACGTGTTTTTCAGCCCGAAATAAACGCGTTTTGACAGACTGTTGAATCCCAATGTACCTGCCAGGCTCAGAAGTGCTCACTGACTCAGCTCTTCACCCCAGTGTGCAGAAAGTGTCAATACGTGTTTTGCAGCACAAATAAACATGTTTCAGCAACTTTGGTCACCCCCATGCAACTTATAGGGAAGGTACAGCAGACTTTTCAAAACGTGTTTTTCAGCCCGAAATAAACGCGTTTTGACAGACTGTTGAATCCCAAAGTACCTGCCAGGCTCAGAAGTGCTCACTGACTCAGCTCTTCACCCTAGTGTGCAGAAAGTGTCAAAACGTGTTTTGCAGCACAAATAAACATGTTTCAGCAACTTTGGTTACCCCCATGCAACTTATATGGAAGGTAGAGCAGACTTTTCAAAACGTGTTTTTCAGCCCGAAATAAACGCGTTTTGACAGACTGTTGAATCCCAATGTACCTGCCAGGCTCAGAAGTGCTCACTGACTCAGCTCTTCACCCCAGTGTGCAGAAAGTGTCAAAACGTGTTTTGCAGCACAAATAAACATGTTTCAGCAACTTTGGTCACCCCCATGTAACTTATAGGGAAGGTACAGCAGACTTTTCAAAACGTGTTTTTCAGCCCGAAATAAACGCGTTTTGACAGACTGTTGAATCCCAATGTACCTGCCAGGCTCAGAAGTGCTCACTGACTCAGCTCTTCACCCCAGTGTGCAGAAAGTGTCAAAACGTGTTTTGCAGCACAAATAAACATGTTTCAGCAACTTTGGTCACCCCCATGTAACTTATAGGGAAGGAACAGCTGACTTTTCAAAACGTGTTTTTCAGCCCGAAATAAACGCGTTTTGACAGACTGTTGAATCCCAATGTACCTGCCAGGCTCAGAAGTGCTCACTGACTCAGCTCTTCACCCCAGTGTGCAGAAAGTGTCAAAACGTGTTGTGCAGCACAAATAAACATGTTTCAGCAACTTTGGTCACCCCCATGTAACTTATAGGGAAGGTACAGCAGACTTTTCAAAACGTGTTTTTCTGCCCGAAATAAACGCGTTTTGACAGACTGTTGAATCCCAATGTACCTGCCAGGCTCAGAAGTGCTCACTGACTCAGCTCTTCACCCCAGTGTGCAGAAAGTGTCAAAACGTGTTTTGCAGCACAAATAAACATGTTTCAGCAACTTTGGTCACCCCCATGTAACTTATAGGGAAGGTACAGCAGACTTTTCAAAACGTGTTTTTCAGCCCGAAATAAACGCGTTTTGACAGACTGTTGAATCCCAATGTACCTGCCAGGCTCAGAAGTGCTCACTGACTCAGCTCTTCACCCCAGTGTGCAGAAAGTGTCAATACGTGTTTTGCAGCACAAATAAACATGTTTCAGCAACTTTGGTCACCCCCATGCAACTTATAGGGAAGGTACAGCAGACTTTTCAAAACGTGTTTTTCAGCCCGAAATAAACGCTTTTTGACAGACTGTTGAATCCCAATGTACCTGCCAGGCTCAGAAGTGCTCACTGACTCAGCTCTTCACCCCAGTGTGCAGAAAGTGTCAAAACGTGTTTTGCAGCACAAATTAACATGTTTCAGCAACTTTGGTCACCCCAATGCAACTTATAGGGAAGGTACAGCAGACTTTTCAAAACGTGTTTTTCAGCCCGAAATAAACGCGTTTTGACAGACTGTTGAATCCCAATGTACCTGCCAGGCTCAGAAGTGCTCACTGACTCAGCTCTTCACCCCAGTGTGCAGAAAGTGTCAATACGTGTTTTGCAGCACAAATAAACATGTTTCAGCAACTTTGGTCACCCCCATGCAACTTATAGGGAAGGTACAGCAGACTTTTCAAAACGTGTTTTTCAGCCCGAAATAAACGCGTTTTGACAGACTGTTGAATCCCAATGTACCTGCCAGGCTCAGAAGTGCTCACTGACTCAGCTCTTCACCCCAGTGTGCAGAAAGTGTCAATACGTGTTTTGCAGCACAAATAAACATGTTTCAGCAACTTTAGTCACCCCCATGCAACTTATAGGGAAGGTACAGCAGACTTTTCAAAACGTGTTTTTCAGCCCGAAATAAACGCGTTTTGACAGACTGTTGAATCCCAATGTACCTGCCAGGCTCAGAAGTGCTCACTGACTCAGCTCTTCACCCCAGTGTGCAGAAAGTGTCAAAACGTGTTTTGCAGCACAAATAAACATGTTTCAGCAACTTTGGTCACCCCCATGTAACTTATAGGGAAGGAACAGCTGACTTTTCAAAACGTGTTTTTCAGCCCGAAATAAACGCGTTTTGACAGACTGTTGAATCCCAATGTACCTGCCAGGCTCAGAAGTGCTCACTGACTCAGCTCTTCACCCCAGTGTGCAGAAAGTGTCAAAACGTGTTTTGCAGCACAAATAAACATGTTTCAGCAACTTTGGTCACCCCCATGTAACTTATAGGGAAGGTACAGCAGACTTTTCAAAACGTGTTTTTCAGCCCGAAATAACCGCGTTTTGACAGACTGTTGAATCCCAATGTACCTGCCAGGCTCAGAAGTGCTCACTGACTCAGCTCTTCACCCTAGTGTGCAGAAAGTGTCAAAACGTGTTTTGCAGCACAAATAAACATGTTTCAGCAACTTTGGTCACCCCCATGCAACTTATATGGAAGGTAGAGCAGACTTTTCAAAACGTGTTTTTCAGCCCGAAATAAACGCGTTTTGACAGACTGTTGAATCCCAATGTACCTGCCAGGCTCAGAAGTGCTCACTGACTCAGCTCTTCACCCCAGTGTGCAGAAAGTGTCAATACGTGTTTTGCAGCACAAATAAACATGTTTCAGCAACTTTGGTCACCCCCATGCAACTTATAGGGAAGGTACAGCAGACTTTTCAAAACGTGTTTTTCAGCCCGAAATAAACGCGTTTTGACAGACTGTTGAATCCCAATGTACCTGCCAGGCTCAGAAGTGCTCACTGACTCAGCTCTTCACCCCAGTGTGCAGAAAGTGTCAAAACGTGTTTTGCAGCACAAATAAACATGTTTCAGCAACTTTGGTCACCCCCATGTAACTTATAGGGAAGGAACAGCTGACTTTTCAAAACGTGTTTTTCAGCCCGAAATAAACGCGTTTTGACAGACTGTTGAATCCCAATGTACCTGCCAGGCTCAAAAGTGCTCACTGACTCAGCTCTTCACCCTAGTGTGCAGAAAGTGTCAAAACGTGTTTTGCAGCACAAATAAACATGTTTCAGCAACTTTGGTCACCCCCATGCAACTTATAGGGAAGGTACAGCAGACTTTTCAAAACGTGTTTTTCAGCCCGAAATAAACGCGTTTTGACAGACTGTTGAATCCCAATGTACCTGCCAGGCTCAGAAGTGCTCACTGACTCAGCTCTTCACCCCAGTGTGCAGAAAGTGTCAATACGTGTTTTGCAGCACAAATAAACATGTTTCAGCAACTTTGGTCACCCCCATGTAACTTATAGGGAAGGTACAGCAGACTTTTCAAAACGTGTTTTTCAGCCCGAAATAAACGCGTTTTGACAGACTGTTGAATCCCAATGTACCTGCCAGGCTCAGAAGTGCTCACTGACTCAGCTCTTCACCCCAGTGTGCAGAAAGTGTCAAAACGTGTTTTGCAGCACAAATAAACATGTTTCAGCAACTTTGGTCACCCCCATGTAACTTATAGGGAAGGTACAGCAGACTTTTCAAAACGTGTTTTTCAGCCCGAAATAAACGCGTTTTGACAGACTGTTGAATCCCAATGTACCTGCCAGGCTCAAAAGTGCTCACTGACTCAGCTCTTCATCCTAGTGTGCAGAAAGTGTCAAAACGTGTTTTGCAGCACAAATAAACATGTTTCAGCAACTTTGGTCACCCCCATGCAACTTATAGGGAAGGTACAGCAGACTTTTCAAAACGTGTTTTTCAGCCCGAAATAAACGCGTTTTGACAGACTGTTGAATCCCAATGTACCTGCCAGGCTCAGAAGTGCTCACTGACTCAGCTCTTCACCCCAGTGTGCAGAAAGTGTCAATACGTGTTTTGCAGCACAAATAAACATGTTTCAGCAACTTTGGTCACCCCCATGTAACTTATAGGGAAGGTACAGCAGACTTTTCAAAACGTGTTTTTCAGCCCGAAATAAACGCGTTTTGACAGACTGTTGAATCCCAATGTACCTGCCAGGCTCAGAAGTGCTCACTGACTCAGCTCTTCACCCCAGTGTGCAGAAAGTGTCAAAACGTGTTTTGCAGCACAAATAAACATGTTTCAGCAACTTTGGTCACCCCCATGTAACTTATAGGGAAGGAACAGCTGACTTTTCAAAACGTGTTTTTCAGCCCGAAATAAACGCGTTTTGACAGACTGTTGAATCCCAATGTACCTGCCAGGCTCAGAAGTGCTCACTGACTCAGCTCTTCACCCCAGTGTTCAGAAAGTGTCAAAACGTGTTTTGCAGCACAAATAAACATGTTTCAGCAACTTTGGTCACCCCCATGTAACTTATAGGGAAGGTACAGCAGACTTTTCAAAACGTGTTTTTCAGCCCGAAATAAACGCGTTTTGACAGACTGTTGAATCCCAATGTACCTGCCAGGCTCAAAAGTGCTCACTGACTCAGCTCTTCACCCTAGTGTGCAGAAAGTGTCAAAACGTGTTTTGCAGCACAAATAAACATGTTTCAGCAACTTTAGTCACCCCCATGCAACTTATAGGGAAGGTACAGCAGACTTTTCAAAACGTGTTTTTCAGCCCGAAATAAACGCGTTTTGACAGACTGTTGAATCCCAATGTACCTGCCAGGCTCAGAAGTGCTCACTGACTCAGCTCTTCACCCCAGTGTGCAGAAAGTGTCAATACGTGTTTTGCAGCACAAATAAACATGTTTCAGCAACTTTAGTCACCCCCATGCAACTTATAGGGAAGGTACAGCAGACTTTTCAAAACGTGTTTTTCAGCCCGAAATAAACGCGTTTTGACAGACTGTTGAATCCCAATGTACCTGCCAGGCTCAGAAGTGCTCACTGACTCAGCTCTTCACCCCAGTGTGCAGAAAGTGTCAAAACGTGTTTTGCAGCACAAATAAACATGTTTCAGCAACTTTGGTCACCCCCATGTAACTTATAGGGAAGGAACAGCTGACTTTTCAAAACGTGTTTTTCAGCCCGAAATAAACGCGTTTTGACAGACTGTTGAATCCCAATGTACCTGCCAGGCTCAGAAGTGCTCACTGACTCAGCTCTTCACCCCAGTGTGCAGAAAGTGTCAAAACGTGTTTTGCAGCACAAATAAACATGTTTCAGCAACTTTGGTCACCCCCATGTAACTTATAGGGAAGGTACAGCAGACTTTTCAAAACGTGTTTTTCAGCCCGAAATAACCGCGTTTTGACAGACTGTTGAATCCCAATGTACCTGCCAGGCTCAGAAGTGCTCACTGACTCAGCTCTTCACCCTAGTGTGCAGAAAGTGTCAAAACGTGTTTTGCAGCACAAATAAACATGTTTCAGCAACTTTGGTCACCCCCATGCAACTTATATGGAAGGTAGAGCAGACTTTTCAAAACGTGTTTTTCAGCCCGAAATAAACGCGTTTTGACAGACTGTTGAATCCCAATGTACCTGCCAGGCTCAGAAGTGCTCACTGACTCAGCTCTTCACCCCAGTGTGCAGAAAGTGTCAATACGTGTTTTGCAGCACAAATAAACATGTTTCAGCAACTTTGGTCACCCCCATGCAACTTATAGGGAAGGTACAGCAGACTTTTCAAAACGTGTTTTTCAGCCCGAAATAAACGCGTTTTGACAGACTGTTGAATCCCAATGTACCTGCCAGGCTCAGAAGTGCTCACTGACTCAGCTCTTCACCCCAGTGTGCAGAAAGTGTCAAAACGTGTTTTGCAGCACAAATAAACATGTTTCAGCAACTTTGGTCACCCCCATGTAACTTATAGGGAAGGTACAGCAGACTTTTCAAAACGTGTTTTTCAGCCCGAAATAAACGCGTTTTGACAGACTGTTGAATCCCAATGTACCTGCCAGGCTCAGAAGTGCTCACTGACTCAGCTCTTCACCCCAGTGTGCAGAAAGTGTCAAAACGTGTTTTGCAGCACAAATAAACATGTTTCAGCAACTTTGGTCACCCCCATGTAACTTATAGGGAAGGAACAGCTGACTTTTCAAAACGTGTTTTTCAGCCCGAAATAAACGCGTTTTGACAGACTGTTGAATCCCAATGTACCTGCCAGGCTCAGAAGTGCTCACTGACTCAGCTCTTCACCCCAGTGTGCAGAAAGTGTCAAAACGTGTTTTGCAGCACAAATAAACATGTTTCAGCAACTTTGGTCACCCCCATGTAACTTATAGGGAAGGTACAGCAGACTTTTCAAAACGTGTTTTTCAGCCCGAAATAAACGCGTTTTGACAGACTGTTGAATCCCAATGTACCTGCCAGGCTCAAAAGTGCTCACTGACTCAGCTCTTCACCCTAGTGTGCAGAAAGTGTCAAAACGTGTTTTGCAGCACAAATAAACATGTTTCAGCAACTTTAGTCACCCCCATGCAACTTATAGGGAAGGTACAGCAGACTTTTCAAAACGTGTTTTTCAGCCCGAAATAAACGCGTTTTGACAGACTGTTGAATCCCAATGTACCTGCCAGGCTCAGAAGTGCTCACTGACTCAGCTCTTCACCCCAGTGTGCAGAAAGTGTCAATACGTGTTTTGCAGCACAAATAAACATGTTTCAGCAACTTTGGTCACCCCCATGCAACTTATAGGGAAGGTACAGCAGACTTTTCAAAACGTGTTTTTCAGCCCGAAATAAACGCGTTTTGACAGACTGTTGAATCCCAATGTACCTGCCAGGCTCAGAAGTGCTCACTGACTCAGCTCTTCACCCCAGTGTGCAGAAAGTGTCAAAACGTGTTTTGCAGCACAAATAAACATGTTTCAGCAACTTTGGTCACCCCCATGCAACTTATAGGGAAGGTACAGCAGACTTTTCAAAACGTGTTTTTCAGCCCGAAATAAACGCGTTTTGACAGACTGTTGAATCCCAATGTACCTGCCAGGCTCAGAAGTGCTCACTGACTCAGCTCTTCACCCCAGTGTGCAGAAAGTGTCAAAACGTGTTTTGCAGCACAAATAAACATGTTTCAGCAACTTTGGTCACCCCCATGTAACTTATAGGGAAGGTACAGCAGACTTTTCAAAACGTGTTTTTCTGCCCGAAATAAACGCGTTTTGACAGACTGTTGAATCCCAATGTACCTGCCAGGCTCAAAAGTGCTCACTGACTCAGCTCTTCATCCTAGTGTGCAGAAAGTGTCAAAACGTGTTTTGCAGCACAAATAAACATGTTTCAGCAACTTTGGTCACCCCAATGCAACTTATAGGGAAGGTACAGCAGACTTTTCAAAACGTGTTTTTCAGCCCGAAATAAACGCGTTTTGACAGACTGTTGAATCCCAATGTACCTGCCAGGCTCAGAAGTGCTCACTGACTCAGCTCTTCACCCCAGTGTGCAGAAAGTGTCAATACGTGTTTTGCAGCACAAATAAACATGTTTCAGCAACTTTGGTCACCCCCATGCAACTTATAGGGAAGGTACAGCAGACTTTTCAAAACGTGTTTTTCAGCCCGAAATAAACGCGTTTTGACAGACTGTTGAATCCCAATGTACCTGCCAGGCTCAGAAGTGCTCACTGACTCAGCTCTTCACCCCAGTGTGCAGAAAGTGTCAAAACGTGTTTTGCAGCACAAATAAACACGTTTCAGCAACTTGGTCACCCCCATGTAACTTATAGGGAAGGTACAGCAGACTTTTCAAAACGTGTTTTTCAGCCCGAAATAAACGCGTTTTGACAGACTGTTGAATCCCAATGTACCTGCCAGGCTCAGAAGTGCTCACTGACTCAGCTCTTCACCCCAGTGTGCAGAAAGTGTCAATACGTGTTTTGCAGCACAAATAAACATGTTTCAGCAACTTTGGTCACCCCCATGCAACTTATAGGGAAGGTACAGCAGACTTTTCAAAACGTGTTTTTCAGCCCGAAATAAACGCGTTTTGACAGACTGTTGAATCCCAATGTACCTGCCAGGCTCAGAAGTGCTCACTGACTCAGCTCTTCACCCCAGTGTGCAGAAAGTGTCAAAACGTGTTTTGCAGCACAAATAAACATGTTTCAGCAACTTTGGTCACCCCCATGTAACTTATAGGGAAGGAACAGCTGACTTTTCAAAACGTGTTTTTCAGCCCGAAATAAACGCGTTTTGACAGACTGTTGAATCCCAATGTACCTGCCAGGCTCAGAAGTGCTCACTGACTCAGCTCTTCACCCCAGTGTGCAGAAAGTGTCAAAACGTGTTTTGCAGCACAAATAAACATGTTTCAGCAACTTTGGTCACCCCCATGTAACTTATAGGGAAGGTACAGCAGACTTTTCAAAACGTGTTTTTCAGCCCGAAATAAACGCGTTTTGACAGACTGTTGAATCCCAATGTACCTGCCAGGCTCAAAAGTGCTCACTGACTCAGCTCTTCACCCTAGTGTGCAGAAAGTGTCAAAACGTGTTTTGCAGCACAAATAAACATGTTTCAGCAACTTTGGTCACCCCCATGCAACTTATAGGGAAGGTACAGCAGACTTTTCAAAACGTGTTTTTCAGCCCGAAATAAACGCGTTTTGACAGACTGTTGAATCCCAATGTACCTGCCAGGCTCAGAAGTGCTCACTGACTCAGCTCTTCACCCCAGTGTGCAGAAAGTGTCAATACGTGTTTTGCAGCACAAATAAACATGTTTCAGCAACTTTGGTAACCCCCATGCAACTAATAGGGAAGGTACAGCAGACTTTTCAAAACGTGTTTTTCAGCCCGAAATAAACGCGTTTTGACAGACTGTTGAATCCCAATGTACCTGCCAGGCTCAGAAGTGCTCACTGACTCAGCTCTTCACCCCAGTGTGCAGAAAGTGTCAAAACGTGTTTTGCAGCACAAATAAACATGTTTCAGCAACTTTGGTCACCCCCATGTAACTTATAGGGAAGGAACAGCTGACTTTTCAAAACGTGTTTTTCAGCCCGAAATAAACGCGTTTTGACAGACTGTTGAATCCCAATGTACCTGCCAGGCTCAGAAGTGCTCACTGACTCAGCTCTTCACCCCAGTGTGCAGAAAGTGTCAAAACGTGTTTTGCAGCACAAATAAACATGTTTCAGCAACTTTGGTCACCCCCATGTAACTTATAGGGAAGGTAGAGCAGACTTTTCAAAACGTGTTTTTCAGCCCGAAATAACCGCGTTTTGACAGACTGTTGAATCCCAATGTACCTGCCAGGCTCAGAAGTGCTCACTGACTCAGCTCTTCACCCTAGTGTGCAGAAAGTGTCAAAACGTGTTTTGCAGCACAAATAAACATGTTTCAGCAACTTTGGTCACCCCCATGCAACTTATATGGAAGGTAGAGCAGACTTTTCAAAACGTGTTTTTCAGCCCGAAATAAACGCGTTTTGACAGACTGTTGAATCCCAATGTACCTGCCAGGCTCAGAAGTGCTCACTGACTCAGCTCTTCACCCCAGTGTGCAGAAAGTGTCAATACGTGTTTTGCAGCACAAATAAACATGTTTCAGCAACTTTGGTCACCCCCATGCAACTTATAGGGAAGGTACAGCAGACTTTTCAAAACGTGTTTTTCAGCCCGAAATAAACGCGTTTTGACAGACTGTTGAATCCCAATGTACCTGCCAGGCTCAGAAGTGCTCACTGACTCAGCTCTTCACCCCAGTGTGCAGAAAGTGTCAAAACGTGTTTTGCAGCACAAATAAACATGTTTCAGCAACTTTGGTCACCCCCATGTAACTTATAGGGAAGGTACAGCAGACTTTTCAAAACGTGTTTTTCAGCCCGAAATAAACGCGTTTTGACAGACTGTTGAATCCCAATGTACCTGCCAGGCTCAGAAGTGCTCACTGACTCAGCTCTTCACCCCAGTGTGCAGAAAGTGTCAAAACGTGTTTTGCAGCACAAATAAACATGTTTCAGCAACTTTGGTCACCCCCATGTAACTTATAGGGAAGGAACAGCTGACTTTTCAAAACGTGTTTTTCAGCCCGAAATAAACGCGTTTTGACAGACTGTTGAATCCCAATGTACCTGCCAGGCTCAGAAGTGCTCACTGACTCAGCTCTTCACCCCAGTGTGCAGAAAGTGTCAAAACGTGTTTTGCAGCACAAATAAACATGTTTCAGCAACTTTGGTCACCCCCATGTAACTTATAGGGAAGGTACAGCAGACTTTTCAAAACGTGTTTTTCAGCCCGAAATAAACGCGTTTTGACAGACTGTTGAATCCCAATGTACCTGCCAGGCTCAAAAGTGCTCACTGACTCAGCTCTTCACCCTAGTGTGCAGAAAGTGTCAAAACGTGTTTTGCAGCACAAATAAACATGTTTCAGCAACTTTAGTCACCCCCATGCAACTTATAGGGAAGGTACAGCAGACTTTTCAAAACGTGTTTTTCAGCCCGAAATAAACGCGTTTTGACAGACTGTTGAATCCCAATGTACCTGCCAGGCTCAGAAGTGCTCACTGACTCAGCTCTTCACCCCAGTGTGCAGAAAGTGTCAATACGTGTTTTGCAGCACAAATAAACATGTTTCAGCAACTTTGGTCACCCCCATGCAACTTATAGGGAAGGTACAGCAGACTTTTCAAAACGTGTTTTTCAGCCCGAAATAAACGCGTTTTGACAGACTGTTGAATCCCAATGTACCTGCCAGGCTCAGAAGTGCTCACTGACTCAGCTCTTCACCCCAGTGTGCAGAAAGTGTCAAAACGTGTTTTGCAGCACAAATAAACATGTTTCAGCAACTTTGGTCACCCCCATGCAACTTATAGGGAAGGTACAGCAGACTTTTCAAAACGTGTTTTTCAGCCCGAAATAAACGCGTTTTGACAGACTGTTGAATCCCAATGTACCTGCCAGGCTCAGAAGTGCTCACTGACTCAGCTCTTCACCCCAGTGTGCAGAAAGTGTCAAAACGTGTTTTGCAGCACAAATAAACATGTTTCAGCAACTTTGGTCACCCCCATGTAACTTATAGGGAAGGTACAGCAGACTTTTCAAAACGTGTTTTTCTGCCCGAAATAAACGCGTTTTGACAGACTGTTGAATCCCAATGTACCTGCCAGGCTCAAAAGTGCTCACTGACTCAGCTCTTCATCCTAGTGTGCAGAAAGTGTCAAAACGTGTTTTGCAGCACAAATAAACATGTTTCAGCAACTTTGGTCACCCCCATGCAACTTATAGGGAAGGTACAGCAGACTTTTCAAAACGTGTTTTTCAGCCCGAAATAAACGCGTTTTGACAGACTGTTGAATCCCAATGTACCTGCCAGGCTCAGAAGTGCTCACTGACTCAGCTCTTCACCCTAGTGTGCAGAAAGTGTCAAAACGTGTTTTGCAGCACAAATAAACATGTTTCAGCAACTTTGGTCACCCCCATGCAACTTATAGGGAAGGTACAGCAGACTTTTCAAAACGTGTTTTTCAGCCCGAAATAAACGCGTTTTGACAGACTGTTGAATCCCAATGTACCTGCCAGGCTCAGAAGTGCTCACTGACTCAGCTCTTCACCCCAGTGTGCAGAAAGTGTCAAAACGTGTTTTGCAGCACAAATAAACATGTTTCAGCAACTTTGGTCACCCCAATGCAACTTATAGGGAAGGTACAGCAGACTTTTCAAAACGTGTTTTTCAGCCCGAAATAAACGCGTTTTGACAGACTGTTGAATCCCAATGTACCTGCCAGGCTCAGAAGTGCTCACTGACTCAGCTCTTCACCCCAGTGTGCAGAAAGTGTCAATACGTGTTTTGCAGCACAAATAAACATGTTTCAGCAACTTTGGTCACCCCCATGCAACTTATAGGGAAGGTACAGCAGACTTTTCAAAACGTGTTTTTCAGCCCGAATAAACGCGTTTTGACAGACTGTTGAATCCCAATGTACCTGCCAGGCTCAGAAGTGCTCACTGACTCAGCTCTTCACCCCAGTGTGCAGAAAGTGTCAATACGTGTTTTGCAGCACAAATAAACATGTTTCAGCAACTTTGGTCACCCCCATGCAACTTATAGGGAAGGTACAGAAGACTTTTCAAAACGTGTTTTTCAGCCCGAAATAAACGCGTTTTGACAGACTGTTGAATCCCAATGTACCTGCCAGGCTCAGAAGTGCTCACTGACTCAGCTCTTCACCCCAGTGTGCAGAAAGTGTCAAAACGTGTTTTGCAGCACAAATAAACATGTTTCAGCAACTTTGGTCACCCCCATGCAACTTATAGGGAAGGTACAGCAGACTTTTCAAAACGTGTTTTTCAGCCCGAAATAAACGCGTTTTGACAGACTGTTGAATCCCAATGTACCTGCCAGGCTCAGAAGTGCTCACTTACTCAGCTCTTCACCCCAGTGTGCAGAAAGTGTCAAAACGTGTTTTGCAGCACAAATAAACATGTTTCAGCAACTTTGGTCACCCCCATGTAACTTATAGGGAAGGAACAGCTGACTTTTCAAAACATGTTTTTCAGCCCGAAATAAACGCGTTTTGACAGACTGTTGAATCCCAATGTACCTGCCAGGCTCAGAAGTGCTCACTGACTCAGCTCTTCACCCCAGTGTGCAGAAAGTGTCAAAACGTGTTTTGCAGCACAAATAAACATGTTTCAGCAACTTTGGTCACCCCCATGTAACTTATAGGGAAGGTACAGCAGACTTTTCAAAACGTGTTTTTCAGCCCGAAATAAACGCGTTTTGACAGACTGTTGAATCCCAATGTACCTGCCAGGCTCAGAAGTGCTCACTGACTCAGCTCTTCACCCTAGTGTGCAGAAAGTGTCAAAACGTGTTTTGCAGCACAAATAAACATGTTTCAGCAACTTTGGTCACCCCCATGCAACTTATATGGAAGGTAGAGCAGACTTTTCAAAACGTGTTTTTCAGCCCGAAATAAACGCGTTTTGACAGACTGTTGAATCCCAATGTACCTGCCAGGCTCAGAAGTGCTCACTGACTCAGCTCTTCACCCCAGTGTGCAGAAAGTGTCAAAACGTGTTTTGCAGCACAAATAAACATGTTTCAGCAACTTTGGTCACCCCCATGTAACTTATAGGGAAGGTACAGCAGACTTTTCAAAACGTGTTTTTCAGCCCGAAATAAACGCGTTTTGACAGACTGTTGAATCCCAATGTACCTGCCAGGCTCAGAAGTGCTCACTGACTCAGCTCTTCACCCCAGTGTGCAGAAAGTGTCAAAACGTGTTTTGCAGCACAAATAAACATGTTTCAGCAACTTTGGTCACCCCCATGTAACTTATAGGGAAGGTACAGCAGACTTTTCAAAACGTGTTTTTCAGCCCGAAATAAACGCGTTTTGACAGACTGTTGAATCCCAATGTACCTGCCAGGCTCAGAAGTGCTCACTGACTCAGCTCTTCACCCTAGTGTGCAGAAAGTGTCAAAACGTGTTTTGCAGCACAAATAAACATGTTTCAGCAACTTTGGTCACCCCCATGCAACTTATATGGAAGGTAGAGCAGACTTTTCAAAACGTGTTTTTCAGCCCGAAATAAACGCGTTTTGACAGACTGTTGAATCCCAATGTACCTGCCAGGCTCAGAAGTGCTCACTGACTCAGCTCTTCACCCCAGTGTGCAGAAAGTGTCAAAACGTGTTTTGCAGCACAAATAAACATGTTTCAGCAACTTTGGTCACCCCCATGTAACTTATAGGGAAGGTACAGCAGACTTTTCAAAACGTGTTTTTCAGCCCGAAATAAACGCGTTTTGACAGACTGTTGAATCCCAATGTACCTGCCAGGCTCAGAAGTGCTCACTGACTCAGCTCTTCACCTCAGTGTGCAGAAAGTGTCAAAACGTGTTTTGCAGCACAAATAAACATGTTTCAGCAACTTTGGTCACCCCCATGTAACTTATAGGGAAGGTACAGCAGACTTTTCAAAACGTGTTTTTCAGCCCGAAATAAACGCGTTTTGACAGACTGTTGAATCCCAATGTACCTGCCAGGCTCAGAAGTGCTCACTGACTCAGCTCTTCACCCCAGTGTGCAGAAAGTGTCAAAACGTGTTTTGCAGCACAAATAAACATGTTTCAGCAACTTTGGTCACCCCCATGTAACTTATAGGGAAGGTACAGCAGACTTTTCAAAACGTGTTTTTCAGCCCGAAATAAACGCGTTTTGACAGACTGTTGAATCCCAATGTACCTGCCAGGCTCAGAAGTGCTCACTGACTCAGCTCTTCACCCCAGTGTGCAGAAAGTGTCAATACGTGTTTTGCAGCACAAATAAACATGTTTCAGCAACTTTGGTCACCCCCATGCAACTTATAGGGAAGGTACAGCAGACTTTTCAAAACGTGTTTTTCAGCCCGAATAAACGCGTTTTGACAGACTGTTGAATCCCAATGTACCTGCCAGGCTCAGAAGTGCTCACTGACTCAGCTCTTCACCCCAGTGTGCAGAAAGTGTCAATACGTGTTTTGCAGCACAAATAAACATGTTTCAGCAACTTTGGTCACCCCCATGCAACTTATAGGGAAGGTACAGCAGACTTTTCAAAACGTGTTTTTCAGCCCGAAATAAACGCGTTTTGACAGACTGTTGAATCCCAATGTACCTGCCAGGCTCAGAAGTGCTCACTGACTCAGCTCTTCACCCCAGTGTGCAGAAAGTGTCAAAACGTGTTTTGCAGCACAAATAAACATGTTTCAGCAACTTTGGTCACCCCAATGCAACTTATAGGGAAGGTACAGCAGACTTTTCAAAACGTGTTTTTCAGCCCGAAATAAACGCGTTTTGACAGACTGTTGAATCCCAATGTACCTGCCAGGCTCAGAAGTGCTCACTGACTCAGCTCTTCACCCCAGTGTGCAGAAAGTGTCAATACGTGTTTTGCAGCACAAATAAACATGTTTCAGCAACTTTTGTCACCCCCATGCAACTTATAGGGAAGGTACAGCAGACTTTTCAAAACGTGTTTTTCAGCCCGAAATAAACGCGTTTTGACAGACTGTTGAATCCCAATGTACCTGCCAGGCTCAGAAGTGCTCACTGACTCAGCTCTTCACCCCAGTGTGCAGAAAGTGTCAAAACGTGTTTTGCAGCACAAATAAACATGTTTCAGCAACTTTGGTCACCCCCATGTAACTTATAGGGAAGGTACAGCAGACTTTTCAAAACGTGTTTTTCAGCCCGAAATAAACGCGTTTTGACAGACTGTTGAATCCCAATGTACCTGCCAGGCTCAGAAGTGCTCACTGACTCAGCTCTTCACCCCAGTGTGCAGAAAGTGTCAATACGTGTTTTGCAGCACAAATAAACATGTTTCAGCAACTTTGGTCACCCCCATGCAACTTATAGGGAAGGTACAGCAGACTTTTCAAAACGTGTTTTTCAGCCCGAAATAAACGCGTTTTGACAGACTGTTGAATCCCAATGTACCTGCCAGGCTCAGAAGTGCTCACTGACTCAGCTCTTCACCCCAGTGTGCAGAAAGTGTCAAAACGTGTTTTGCAGCACAAATAAACATGTTTCAGCAACTTTGGTCACCCCCATGCAACTTATATGGAAGGTAGAGCAGACTTTTCAAAACGTGTTTTTCAGCCCGAAATAAACGCGTTTTGACAGACTGTTGAATCCCAATGTACCTGCCAGGCTCAGAAGTGCTCACTGACTCAGCTCTTCACCCCAGTGTGCAGAAAGTGTCAAAACGTGTTTTGCAGCACAAATAAACATGTTTCAGCAACTTTGGTCACCCCCATTTAACTTATAGGGAAGGAACAGCAGACTTTTCAAAACGTGTTTTTCAGCCCGAAATAAACGCGTTTTGACAGACTGTTGAATCCCAATGTACCTGCAAGGCTCAGAAGTGCTCACTGACTCAGCTCTTCACCCCAGTGTGCAGAAAGTGTCAAAACGTGTTTTGCAGCACAAATAAACATGTTTCAGCAACTTTGGTCACCCCCATGTAACTTATAGGGAAGGTACAGCAGACTTTTCAAAACGTGTTTTTCAGCCCGAAATAAACGCGTTTTGACAGACTGTTGAATCCCAATGTACCTGCCAGGCTCAGAAGTGCTCACTGACTCAGCTCTTCACCCCAGTGTGCAGAAAGTGTCAAAACGTGTTTTGCAGCACAAATAAACATGTTTCAGCAACTTTGGTCACCCCCATGTAACTTATAGGGAAGGTACAGCAGACTTTTCAAAACGTGTTTTTCAGCCCGAAATAAACGCGTTTTGACAGACTGTTGAATCCCAATGTACCTGCCAGGCTCAGAAGTGCTCACTGACTCAGCTCTTCACCCCAGTGTGCAGAAAGTGTCAAAACGTGTTTTGCAGCACAAATAAACATGTTTCAGCAACTTTGGTCACCCCCATGCAACTTATAGGGAAGGTACAGCAGACTTTTCAAAACGTGTTTTTCAGCCCGAAATAAACGCGTTTTGACAGACTGTTGAATCCCAATGTACCTGCCAGGCTCAAAAGTGCTCACTGACTCAGCTCTTCACCCTAGTGTGCAGAAAGTGTCAAAACGTGTTTTGCAGCACAAATAAACATGTTTCAGCAACTTTAGTCACCCCCATGCAACTTATAGGGAAGGTACAGCAGACTTTTCAAAACGTGTTTTTCAGCCCGAAATAAACGCGTTTTGACAGACTGTTGAATCCCAATGTACCTGCCAGGCTCAGAAGTGCTCACTGACTCAGCTCTTCACCCCAGTGTGCAGAAAGTGTCAATACGTGTTTTGCAGCACAAATAAACATGTTTCAGCAACTTTGGTCACCCCCATGCAACTTATAGGGAAGGTACAGCAGACTTTTCAAAACGTGTTTTTCAGCCCGAATAAACGCGTTTTGACAGACTGTTGAATCCCAATGTACCTGCCAGGCTCAGAAGTGCTCACTGACTCAGCTCTTCACCCCAGTGTGCAGAAAGTGTCAATACGTGTTTTGCAGCACAAATAAACATGTTTCAGCAACTTTGGTCACCCCCATGCAACTTATAGGGAAGGTACAGAAGACTTTTCAAAACGTGTTTTTCAGCCCGAAATAAACGCGTTTTGACAGACTGTTGAATCCCAATGTACCTGCCAGGCTCAGAAGTGCTCACTGACTCAGCTCTTCACCCCAGTGTGCAGAAAGTGTCAAAACGTGTTTTGCAGCACAAATAAACATGTTTCAGCAACTTTGGTCACCCCCATGCAACTTATAGGGAAGGTACAGCAGACTTTTCAAAACGTGTTTTTCAGCCCGAAATAAACGCGTTTTGACAGACTGTTGAATCCCAATGTACCTGCCAGGCTCAGAAGTGCTCACTTACTCAGCTCTTCACCCCAGTGTGCAGAAAGTGTCAAAACGTGTTTTGCAGCACAAATAAACATGTTTCAGCAACTTTGGTCACCCCCATGTAACTTATAGGGAAGGAACAGCTGACTTTTCAAAACATGTTTTTCAGCCCGAAATAAACGCGTTTTGACAGACTGTTGAATCCCAATGTACCTGCCAGGCTCAGAAGTGCTCACTGACTCAGCTCTTCACCCCAGTGTGCAGAAAGTGTCAAAACGTGTTTTGCAGCACAAATAAACATGTTTCAGCAACTTTGGTCACCCCCATGTAACTTATTGGGAAGGTACAGCAGACTTTTCAAAACGTGTTTTTCAGCCCGAAATAAACGCGTTTTGACAGACTGTTGAATCCCAATGTACCTGCCAGGCTCAGAAGTGCTCACTGACTCAGCTCTTCACCCTAGTGTGCAGAAAGTGTCAAAACGTGTTTTGCAGCACAAATAAACATGTTTCAGCAACTTTGGTCACCCCCATGCAACTTATATGGAAGGTAGAGCAGACTTTTCAAAACGTGTTTTTCAGCCCGAAATAAACGCGTTTTGACAGACTGTTGAATCCCAATGTACCTGCCAGGCTCAGAAGTGCTCACTGACTCAGCTCTTCACCCCAGTGTGCAGAAAGTGTCAAAACGTGTTTTGCAGCACAAATAAACATGTTTCAGCAACTTTGGTCACCCCCATGTAACTTATAGGGAAGGTACAGCAGACTTTTCAAAACGTGTTTTTCAGCCCGAAATAAACGCGTTTTGACAGACTGTTGAATCCCAATGTACCTGCCAGGCTCAGAAGTGCTCACTGACTCAGCTCTTCACCCCAGTGTGCAGAAAGTGTCAAAACGTGTTTTGCAGCACAAATAAACATGTTTCAGCAACTTTGGTCACCCCCATGTAACTTATAGGGAAGGTACAGCAGACTTTTCAAAACGTGTTTTTCAGCCCGAAATAAACGCGTTTTGACAGACTGTTGAATCCCAATGTACCTGCCAGGCTCAGAAGTGCTCACTGACTCAGCTCTTCACCCTAGTGTGCAGAAAGTGTCAAAACGTGTTTTGCAGCACAAATAAACATGTTTCAGCAACTTTGGTCACCCCCATGTAACTTATAGGGAAGGTACAGCAGACTTTTCAAAACGTGTTTTTCAGCCTGAAATAAACGCGTTTTGACAGACTGTTGAATCCCAATGTACCTGCCAGGCTCAGAAGTGCTCACTGACTCAGCTCTTCACCCCAGTGTGCAGAAAGTGTCAAAACGTGTTTTGCAGCACAAATAAACATGTTTCAGCAACTTTGGTCACCCCCATGTAACTTATAGGGAAGGTACAGCAGACTTTTCAAAACGTGTTTTTCAGCCCGAAATAAACGCGTTTTGACAGACTGTTGAATCCCAATGTACCTGCCAGGCTCAGAAGTGCTCACTGACTCAGCTCTTCACCCCAGTGTGCAGAAAGTGTCAATACGTGTTTTGCAGCACAAATAAACATGTTTCAGCAACTTTGGTCACCCCCATGCAACTTATAGGGAAGGTACAGCAGACTTTTCAAAACGTGTTTTTCAGCCCGAATAAACGCGTTTTGACAGACTGTTGAATCCCAATGTACCTGCCAGGCTCAGAAGTGCTCACTGACTCAGCTCTTCACCCCAGTGTGCAGAAAGTGTCAATACGTGTTTTGCAGCACAAATAAACATGTTTCAGCAACTTTGGTCACCCCCATGCAACTTATAGGGAAGGTACAGCAGACTTTTCAAAACGTGTTTTTCAGCCCGAAATAAACGCGTTTTGACAGACTGTTGAATCCCAATGTACCTGCCAGGCTCAGAAGTGCTCACTGACTCAGCTCTTCACCCCAGTGTGCAGAAAGTGTCAAAACGTGTTTTGCAGCACAAATAAACATGTTTCAGCAACTTTGGTCACCCCCATGTAACTTATAGGGAAGGTACAGCAGACTTTTCAAAACGTGTTTTTCAGCCCGAAATAAACGCGTTTTGACAGACTGTTGAATCCCAATGTACCTGCCAGGCTCAGAAGTGCTCACTGACTCAGCTCTTCACCCCAGTGTGCAGAAAGTGTCAATACGTGTTTTGCAGCACAAATAAACATGTTTCAGCAACTTTGGTCACCCCCATGCAACTTATAGGGAAGGTACAGCAGACTTTTCAAAACGTGTTTTTCAGCCCGAAATAAACGCGTTTGGACAGACTGTTGAATCCCAATGTACCTGCCAGGCTCAGAAGTGCTCACTGACTCAGCTCTTCACCCCAGTGTGCAGAAAGTGTCAAAACGTGTTTTGCAGCACAAATAAACATGTTTCAGCAACTTTGGTCACCCCAATGCAACTTATAGGGAAGGTACAGCAGACTTTTCAAAACGTGTTTTTCAGCCCGAAATAAACGCGTTTTGACAGACTGTTGAATCCCAATGTACCTGCCAGGCTCAGAAGTGCTCACTGACTCAGCTCTTCACCCCAGTGTGCAGAAAGTGTCAATACGTGTTTTGCAGCACAAATAAACATGTTTCAGCAACTTTTGTCACCCCCATGCAACTTATAGGGAAGGTACAGCAGACTTTTCAAAACGTGTTTTTCAGCCCGAAATAAACGCGTTTTGACAGACTGTTGAATCCCAATGTACCTGCCAGGCTCAGAAGTGCTCACTGACTCAGCTCTTCACCCCAGTGTGCAGAAAGTGTCAAAACGTGTTTTGCAGCACAAATAAACATGTTTCAGCAACTTTGGTCACCCCCATGTAACTTATAGGGAAGGTACAGCAGACTTTTCAAAACGTGTTTTTCAGCCCGAAATAAACGCGTTTTGACAGACTGTTGAATCCCAATGTACCTGCCAGGCTCAGAAGTGCTCACTGACTCAGCTCTTCACCCCAGTGTGCAGAAAGTGTCAATACGTGTTTTGCAGCACAAATAAACATGTTTCAGCAACTTTGGTCACCCCCATGTAACTTATAGGGAAGGAACAGCTGACTTTTCAAAACGTGTTTTTCAGCCCGAAATAAACGCGTTTTGACAGACTGTTGAATCCCAATGTACCTGCCAGGCTCAGAAGTGCTCACTGACTCAGCTCTTCACCCCAGTGTGCAGAAAGTGTCAAAACGTGTTTTGCAGCACAAATAAACATGTTTCAGCAACTTTGGTCACCCCCATGTAACTTATAGGGAAGGTACAGCAGACTTTTCAAAACGTGTTTTTCAGCCCGAAATAAACGCGTTTTGACAGACTGTTGAATCCCAATGTACCTGCCAGGCTCAGAAGTGCTCACTGACTCAGCTCTTCACCCTAGTGTGCAGAAAGTGTCAAAACGTGTTTTGCAGCACAAATAAACATGTTTCAGCAACTTTGGTCACCCCCATGCAACTTATATGGAAGGTAGAGCAGACTTTTCAAAACGTGTTTTTCAGCCCGAAATAAACGCGTTTTGACAGACTGTTGAATCCCAATGTACCTGCCAGGCTCAGAAGTGCTCACTGACTCAGCTCTTCACCCCAGTGTGCAGAAAGTGTCAAAACGTGTTTTGCAGCACAAATAAACATGTTTCAGCAACTTTGGTCACCCCCATGTAACTTATAGGGAAGGTACAGCAGACTTTTCAAAACGTGTTTTTCAGCCCGAAATAAACGCGTTTTGACAGACTGTTGAATCCCAATGTACCTGCCAGGCTCAGAAGTGCTCACTGACTCAGCTCTTCACCCCAGTGTGCAGAAAGTGTCAAAACGTGTTTTGCAGCACAAATAAACATGTTTCAGCAACTTTGGTCACCCCCATGTAACTTATAGGGAAGGTACAGCAGACTTTTCAAAACGTGTTTTTCAGCCCGAAATAAACGCGTTTTGACAGACTGTTGAATCCCAATGTACCTGCCAGGCTCAGAAGTGCTCACTGACTCAGCTCTTCACCCTAGTGTGCAGAAAGTGTCAAAACGTGTTTTGCAGCACAAATAAACATGTTTCAGCAACTTTGGTCACCCCCATGCAACTTATATGGAAGGTAGAGCAGACTTTTCAAAACGTGTTTTTCAGCCCGAAATAAACGCGTTTTGACAGACTGTTGAATCCCAATGTACCTGCCAGGCTCAAAAGTGCTCACTGACTCAGCTCTTCACCCTAGTGTGCAGAAAGTGTCAAAACGTGTTTTGCAGCACAAATAAACATGTTTCAGCAACTTTGGTCACCCCCATGCAACTTATAGGGAAGGTACAGCAGACTTTTCAAAATGTGTTTTTCAGCCCGAATAAACGCGTTTTGACAGACTGTTGAATCCCAATGTACCTGCCAGGCTCAGAAGTGCTCACTGACTCAGCTCTTCACCCCAGTGTGCAGAAAGTGTCAATACGTGTTTTGCAGCACAAATAAACATGTTTCAGCAACTTTGGTCACCCCCATGCAACTTATAGGGAAGGTACAGCAGACTTTTCAAAACGTGTTTTTCAGCCCGAAATAAACGCGTTTTGACAGACTGTTGAATCCCAATGTACCTGCCAGGCTCAGAAGTGCTCACTGACTCAGCTCTTCACCCCAGTGTGCAGAAAGTGTCAAAACGTGTTTTGCAGCACAAATAAACATGTTTCAGCAACTTTGGTCACCCCCATGTAACTTATAGGGAAGGTACAGCAGACTTTTCAAAACGTGTTTTTCAGCCCGAAATAAACGCGTTTTGACAGACTGTTGAATCCCAATGTACCTGCCAGGCTCAGAAGTGCTCACTGACTCAGCTCTTCACCCTAGTGTGCAGAAAGTGTCAAAACGTGTTTTGCAGCACAAATAAACATGTTTCAGCAACTTTGGTCACCCCCATGCAACTTATAGGGAAGGTACAGCAGACTTTTCAAAACGTGTTTTTCAGCCCGAAATAAACGCGTTTTGACAGACTGTTGAATCCCAATGTACCTGCCAGGCTCAGAAGTGCTCACTGACTCAGCTCTTCACCCCAGTGTGCAGAAAGTGTCAATACGTGTTTTGCAGCACAAATAAACATGTTTCAGCAACTTTGGTCACCCCCATGCAACTTATAGGGAAGGTACAGCAGACTTTTCAAAACGTGTTTTTTAGCCCGAAATAAACGCGTTTTGACAGACTGTTGAATCCCAATGTACCTGCCAGGCTCAGAAGTGCTCACTGACTCAGCTCTTCACCCCAGTGTGCAGAAAGTGTCAAAACGTGTTTTGCAGCACAAATAAACATGTTTCAGCAACTTTGGTCACCCCCATGTAACTTATAGGGAAGGTACAGCAGACTTTTCAAAACGTGTTTTTCAGCCCGAAATAAACGCGTTTTGACAGACTGTTGAATCCCAATGTACCTGCCAGGCTCAGAAGTGCTCACTGACTCAGCTCTTCACCCCAGTGTGCAGAAAGTGTCAATACGTGTTTTGCAGCACAAATAAACATGTTTCAGCAACTTTGGTCACCCCCATGCAACTTATAGGGAAGGTACAGCAGACTTTTCAAAACGTGTTTTTCAGCCCGAAATAAACGCGTTTTGACAGACTGTTGAATCCCAATGTACCTGCCAGGCTCAGAAGTGCTCACTGACTCAGCTCTTCACCCCAGTGTGCAGAAAGTGTCAAAACGTGTTTTGCAGCACAAATAAACATGTTTCAGCAACTTTGGTCACCCCCATGCAACTTATAGGGAAGGTACAGCAGACTTTTCAAAACGTGTTTTTCAGCCCGAAATAAACGCGTTTTGACAGACTGTTGAATCCCAATGTACCTGCCAGGCTCAGAAGTGCTCACTGACTCAGCTCTTCACCCCAGTGTGCAGAAAGTGTCAATACGTGTTTTGCAGCACAAATAAACATGTTTCAGCAACTTTGGTCACCCCCATGCAACTTATAGGGAAGGTACAGCAGACTTTTCAAAACGTGTTTTTCAGCCCGAAATAAACGCGTTTTGACAGACTGTTGAATCCCAATGTACCTGCCAGGCTCAGAAGTGCTCACTGACTCAGCTCTTCACCCCAGTGTGCAGAAAGTGTCAAAACGTGTTTTGCAGCACAAATAAACATGTTTCAGCAACTTTGGTCACCCCCATGTAACTTATAGGGAAGGTACAGCAGACTTTTCAAAACGTGTTTTTCAGCCCGAAATAAACGCGTTTTGACAGACTGTTGAATCCCAATGTACCTGCCAGGCTCAGAAGTGCTCACTGACTCAGCTCTTCACCCTAGTGTGCAGAAAGTGTCAAAACGTGTTTTGCAGCACAAATAAACATGTTTCAGCAACTTTGGTCACCCCCATGCAACTTATAGGAAAGGTACAGCAGACTTTTCAAAACGTGTTTTTCAGCCCGAAATAAACGCGTTTTGACAGACTGTTGAATCCCAATGTACCTGCCAGGCTCAGAAGTGCTCACTGACTCAGCTCTTCACCCCAGTGTGCAGAAAGTGTCAAAACGTGTTTTGCAGCACAAATAAACATGTTTCAGCAACTTTGGTCACCCCCATGTAACTTATAGGGAAGGTACAGCAGACTTTTCAAAACGTGTTTTTCAGCCCGAAATAAACGCGTTTTGACAGACTGTTGAATCCCAACGTACCTGCCAGGCTCAGAAGTGCTCACTGACTCAGCTCTTCACCCCAGTGTGCAGAAAGTGTCAAAACGTGTTTTGCAGCACAAATAAACATGTTTCAGCAACTTTGGTCACCCCAATGCAACTTATAGGGAAGGTACAGCAGACTTTTCAAAACGTGTTTTTCAGCCCGAAATAAACGCGTTTTGACAGACTGTTGAATCCCAATGTACCTGCCAGACTCAGAAGTGCTCACTGACTCAGCTCTTCACCCCAGTGTGCAGAAAGTGTCAAAACGTGTTTTGCAGCACAAATAAACATGTTTCAGCAACTTTGGTCACCCCCATGTAACTTATAGGGAAGGAACAGCTGACTTTTCAAAACGTGTTTTTCAGCCCGAAATAAACGCGTTTTGACAGACTGTTGAATCCCAATGTACCTGCCAGGCTCAGAAGTGCTCACTGACTCAGCTCTTCACCCCAGTGTGCAGAAAGTGTCAAAACGTGTTTTGCAGCACAAATAAACATGTTTCAGCAACATTGGTCACCCCCATGTAACTTATAGGGAAGGTACAGCAGACTTTTCAAAACGTGTTTTTCAGCCCGAAATAAACGCGTTTTGACAGACTGTTGAATCCCAATGTACCTGCCAGGCTCAGAAGTGCTCACTGACTCAGCTCTTCACCCCAGTGTGCAGAAAGTGTCAAAACGTGTTTTGCAGCACAAATAAACATGTTTCAGCAACTTTGGTCACCCCCATGTAACTTATAGGGAAGGAACAGCTGACTTTTCAAAACGTGTTTTTCAGCCCGAAATAAACGCGTTTTGACAGACTGTTGAATCCCAATGTACCTGCCAGGCTCAGAAGTGCTCACTGACCCAGCTCTTCACCCCAGTGTGCAGAAAGTGTCAAAACGTGTTTTGCAGCACAAATAAACATGTTTCAGCAACTTTGGTCACCCCCATGTAACTTATAGGGAAGGTACAGCAGACTTTTCAAAACGTGTTTTTCAGCCCGAAATAAACGCGTTTTGACAGACTGTTGAATCCCAATGTACCTGCCAGGCTCAGAAGTGCTCACTGACTCAGCTCTTCACCCTAGTGTGCAGAAAGTGTCAAAACGTGTTTTGCAGCACAAATAAACATGTTTCAGCAACTTTGGTCACCCCCATGCAACTTATATGGAAGGTAGAGCAGACTTTTCAAAACGTGTTTTTCAGCCAGAAATAAACGCGTTTTGACAGACTGTTGAATCCCAATGTACCTGCCAGGCTCAGAAGTGCTCACTGACTCAGCTCTTCACCCCAGTGTGCAGAAAGTGTCAATACGTGTTTTGCAGCACAAATAAACATGTTTCAGCAACTTTGGTCACCCCCATGCAACTTATAGGGAAGGTACAGCAGACTTTTCAAAACGTATTTTTCAGCCCGAAATAAACGCGTTTTGACAGACTGTTGAATCCCAATGTACCTGCCAGGCTCAGAAGTGCTCACTGACTCAGCTCTTCACCCCAGTGTGCAGAAAGTGTCAAAACGTGTTTTGCAGCACAAATAAACATGTTTCAGCAACTTTGGTCACCCCCATGTAACTTATAGGGAAGGTACAGCAGACTTTTCAAAACGTGTTTTTCAGCCCGAAATAAATGCGTTTTGACAGACTGTTGAATCCCAATGTACCTGCCAGGCTCAGAAGTGCTCACTGACTCAGCTCTTCACCCCAGTGTGCAGAAAGTGTCAATACGTGTTTTGCAGCACAAATAAATATGTTTCAGCAACTTTGGTCACCCCCATGCAACTTATAGGGAAGGTACAGCAGACTTTTCAAAACGTGTTTTTCAGCCCGAAATAAACGCGTTTTGACAGACTGTTGAATCCCAATGTACCTGCCAGGCTCAAAAGTGCTCACTGACTCAGCTCTTCACCCTAGTGTGCAGAAAGTGTCAAAACGTGTTTTGCAGCACAAATAAACATGTTTCAGCAACTTTGGTCACCCCCATGCAACTTATAGGGAAGGTACAGCAGACTTTTCAAAACGTGTTTTTCAGCCCGAAATAAACGCGTTTTGACAGACTGTTGAATCCCAATGTACCTGCCAGGCTCAGAAGTGCTCACTGACTCAGCTCTTCACCCCAGTGTGCAGAAAGTGTCAATACGTGTTTTGCAGCACAAATAAACATGTTTCAGCAACTTTGGTCACCCCCATGCAACTTATAGGGAAGGTACAGCAGACTTTTCAAAACGTGTTTTTCAGCCCGAAATAAACGCGTTTTGACAGACTGTTGAATCCCAATGTACCTGCCAGGCTCAGAAGTGCTCACTGACTCAGCTCTTCACCCCAGTGTGCAGAAAGTGTCAAAACGTGTTTTGCAGCACAAATAAACATGTTTCAGCAACTTTGGTCACCCCCATGTAACTTATAGGGAAGGAACAGCTGACTTTTCAAAACGTGTTTTTCAGCCCGAAATAAACGCGTTTTGACAGACTGTTGAATCCCAATGTACCTGCCAGGCTCAGAAGTTCTCACTGACCCAGCTCTTCACCCCAGTGTGCAGAAAGTGTCAAAACGTGTTTTGCAGCACAAATAAACATGTTTCAGCAACTTTGGTCACCCCCATGTAACTTATAGGGAAGGTACAGCAGACTTTTCAAAACGTGTTTTTCAGCCCGAAATAAACGCGTTTTGACAGACTGTTGAATCCCAATGTACCTGCCAGGCTCAGAAGTGCTCACTGACTCAGCTCTTCACCCTAGTGTGCAGAAAGTGTCAAAACGTGTTTTGCAGCACAAATAAACATGTTTCAGCAACTTTGGTCACCCCCATGCAACTTATATGGAAGGTAGAGCAGACTTTTCAAAACATGTTTTTCAGCCCGAAATAAACGCGTTTTGACAGACTGTTGAATCCCAATGTACCTGCCAGGCTCAGAAGTGCTCACTGACTCAGCTCTTCACCCCAGTGTGCAGAAAGTGTCAATACGTGTTTTGCAGCACAAATAAACATGTTTCAGCAACTTTGGTCACCCCCATGCAACTTATAGGGAAGGTACAGCAGACTTTTCAAAACGTGTTTTTCAGCCCGAAATAAACGCGTTTTGACAGACTGTTGAAACCCAATGTACCTGCCAGGCTCAGAAGTGCTCACTGACTCAGCTCTTCACCCCAGTGTGCAGAAAGTGTCAAAACGTGTTTTGCAGCACAAATAAACATGTTTCAGCAACTTTGGTCACCCCCATGTAACTTATAGGGAAGGTACAGCAGACTTTTCAAAACGTGTTTTTCAGCCCGAAATAAATGCGTTTTGACAGACTGTTGAATCCCAATGTACCTGCCAGGCTCAGAAGTGCTCACTGACTCAGCTCTTCACCCCAGTGTGCAGAAAGTGTCAATACGTGTTTTGCAGCACAAATAAACATGTTTCAGCAACTTTGGTCACCCCCATGCAACTTATAGGGAAGGTACAGCAGACTTTTCAAAACGTGTTTTTCAGCCCGAAATAAACGCGTTTTGACAGACTGTTGAATCCCAATGTACCTGCCAGGCTCAAAAGTGCTCACTGACTCAGCTCTTCACCCTAGTGTGCAGAAAGTGTCAAAACGTGTTTTGCAGCACAAATAAACATGTTTCAGCAACTTTGGTCACCCCCATGCAACTTATAGGGAAGGTACAGCAGACTTTTCAAAACGTGTTTTTCAGCCCGAAATAAACGCGTTTTGACAGACTGTTGAATCCCAATGTACCTGCCAGGCTCAGAAGTGCTCACTGACTCAGCTCTTCACCCCAGTGTGCAGAAAGTGTCAATACGTGTTTTGCAGCACAAATAAACATGTTTCAGCAACTTTGGTCACCCCCATGCAACTTATAGGGAAGGTACAGCAGACTTTTCAAAACGTGTTTTTTAGCCCGAAATAAACGCGTTTTGACAGACTGTTGAATCCCAATGTACCTGCCAGGCTCAGAAGTGCTCACTGACTCAGCTCTTCACCCCAGTGTGCAGAAAGTGTCAAAACGTGTTTTGCAGCACAAATAAACATGTTTCAGCAACTTTGGTCACCCCCATGTAACTTATAGGGAAGGTACAGCAGACTTTTCAAAACGTGTTTTTCAGCCCGAAATAAACGCGTTTTGACAGACTGTTGAATCCCAATGTACCTGCCAGGCTCAGAAGTGCTCACTGACTCAGCTCTTCACCCCAGTGTGCAGAAAGTGTCAATACGTGTTTTGCAGCACAAATAAACATGTTTCAGCAACTTTGGTCACCCCCATGCAACTTATAGGGAAGGTACAGCAGACTTTTCAAAACGTGTTTTTCAGCCCGAAATAAACGCGTTTTGACAGACTGTTGAATCCCAATGTACCTGCCAGGCTCAGAAGTGCTCACTGACTCAGCTCTTCACCCCAGTGTGCAGAAAGTGTCAAAACGTGTTTTGCAGCACAAATAAACATGTTTCAGCAACTTTGGTCACCCCCATGCAACTTATAGGGAAGGTACAGCAGACTTTTCAAAACGTGTTTTTCAGCCCGAAATAAACGCGTTTTGACAGACTGTTGAATCCCAATGTACCTGCCAGGCTCAGAAGTGCTCACTGACTCAGCTCTTCACCCCAGTGTGCAGAAAGTGTCAATACGTGTTTTGCAGCACAAATAAACATGTTTCAGCAACTTTGGTCACCCCCATGCAACTTATAGGGAAGGTACAGCAGACTTTTCAAAACGTGTTTTTCAGCCCGAAATAAACGCGTTTTGACAGACTGTTGAATCCCAATGTACCTGCCAGGCTCAGAAGTGCTCACTGACTCAGCTCTTCACCCCAGTGTGCAGAAAGTGTCAAAACGTGTTTTGCAGCACAAATAAACATGTTTCAGCAACTTTGGTCACCCCCATGTAACTTATAGGGAAGGTACAGCAGACTTTTCAAAACGTGTTTTTCAGCCCGAAATAAACGCGTTTTGACAGACTGTTGAATCCCAATGTACCTGCCAGGCTCAGAAGTGCTCACTGACTCAGCTCTTCACCCTAGTGTGCAGAAAGTGTCAAAACGTGTTTTGCAGCACAAATAAACATGTTTCAGCAACTTTGGTCACCCCCATGCAACTTATAGGAAAGGTACAGCAGACTTTTCAAAACGTGTTTTTCAGCCCGAAATAAACGCGTTTTGACAGACTGTTGAATCCCAATGTACCTGCCAGGCTCAGAAGTGCTCACTGACTCAGCTCTTCACCCCAGTGTGCAGAAAGTGTCAAAACGTGTTTTGCAGCACAAATAAACATGTTTCAGCAACTTTGGTCACCCCCATGTAACTTATAGGGAAGGTACAGCAGACTTTTCAAAACGTGTTTTTCAGCCCGAAATAAACGCGTTTTGACAGACTGTTGAATCCCAACGTACCTGCCAGGCTCAGAAGTGCTCACTGACTCAGCTCTTCACCCCAGTGTGCAGAAAGTGTCAAAACGTGTTTTGCAGCACAAATAAACATGTTTCAGCAACTTTGGTCACCCCAATGCAACTTATAGGGAAGGTACAGCAGACTTTTCAAAACGTGTTTTTCAGCCCGAAATAAACGCGTTTTGACAGACTGTTGAATCCCAATGTACCTGCCAGACTCAGAAGTGCTCACTGACTCAGCTCTTCACCCCAGTGTGCAGAAAGTGTCAAAACGTGTTTTGCAGCACAAATAAACATGTTTCAGCAACTTTGGTCACCCCCATGTAACTTATAGGGAAGGAACAGCTGACTTTTCAAAACGTGTTTTTCAGCCCGAAATAAACGCGTTTTGACAGACTGTTGAATCCCAATGTACCTGCCAGGCTCAGAAGTGCTCACTGACTCAGCTCTTCACCCCAGTGTGCAGAAAGTGTCAAAACGTGTTTTGCAGCACAAATAAACATGTTTCAGCAACTTTGGTCACCCCCATGTAACTTATAGGGAAGGTACAGCAGACTTTTCAAAACGTGTTTTTCAGCCCGAAATAAACGCGTTTTGACAGACTGTTGAATCCCAATGTACCTGCCAGGCTCAGAAGTGCTCACTGACTCAGCTCTTCACCCCAGTGTGCAGAAAGTGTCAAAACGTGTTTTGCAGCACAAATAAACATGTTTCAGCAACTTTGGTCACCCCCATGCAACTTATATGGAAGGTAGAGCAGACTTTTCAAAACGTGTTTTTCAGCCCGAAATAAACGCGTTTTGACAGACTGTTGAATCCCAATGTACCTGCCAGGCTCAGAAGTGCTCACTGACTCAGCTCTTCACCCCAGTGTGCAGAAAGTGTCAATACGTGTTTTGCAGCACAAATAAACATGTTTCAGCAACTTTGGTCACCCCCATGCAACTTATAGGGAAGGTACAGCAGACTTTTCAAAACGTGTTTTTCAGCCCGAAATAAACGCGTTTTGACAGACTGTTGAAACCCAATGTACCTGCCAGGCTCAGAAGTGCTCACTGACTCAGCTCTTCACCCCAGTGTGCAGAAAGTGTCAAAACGTGTTTTGCAGCACAAATAAACATGTTTCAGCAACTTTGGTCACCCCCATGTAACTTATAGGGAAGGTACAGCAGACTTTTCAAAACGTGTTTTTCAGCCCGAAATAAATGCGTTTTGACAGACTGTTGAATCCCAATGTACCTGCCAGGCTCAGAAGTGCTCACTGACTCAGCTCTTCACCCCAGTGTGCAGAAAGTGTCAATACGTGTTTTGCAGCACAAATAAACATGTTTCAGCAACTTTGGTCACCCCCATGCAACTTATAGGGAAGGTACAGCAGACTTTTCAAAACGTGTTTTTCAGCCCGAAATAAACGCGTTTTGACAGACTGTTGAATCCCAATGTACCTGCCAGGCTCAAAAGTGCTCACTGACTCAGCTCTTCACCCTAGTGTGCAGAAAGTGTCAAAACGTGTTTTGCAGCACAAATAAACATGTTTCAGCAACTTTGGTCACCCCCATGCAACTTATAGGGAAGGTACAGCAGACTTTTCAAAACGTGTTTTTCAGCCCGAAATAAACGCGTTTTGACAGACTGTTGAATCCCAATGTACCTGCCAGGCTCAGAAGTGCTCACTGACTCAGCTCTTCACCCCAGTGTGCAGAAAGTGTCAATACGTGTTTTGCAGCACAAATAAACATGTTTCAGCAACTTTGGTCACCCCCATGCAACTTATAGGGAAGGTACAGCAGACTTTTCAAAACGTGTTTTTTAGCCCGAAATAAACGCGTTTTGACAGACTGTTGAATCCCAATGTACCTGCCAGGCTCAGAAGTGCTCACTGACTCAGCTCTTCACCCCAGTGTGCAGAAAGTGTCAAAACGTGTTTTGCAGCACAAATAAACATGTTTCAGCAACTTTGGTCACCCCCATGTAACTTATAGGGAAGGTACAGCAGACTTTTCAAAACGTGTTTTTCAGCCCGAAATAAACGCGTTTTGACAGACTGTTGAATCCCAATGTACCTGCCAGGCTCAGAAGTGCTCACTGACTCAGCTCTTCACCCCAGTGTGCAGAAAGTGTCAATACGTGTTTTGCAGCACAAATAAACATGTTTCAGCAACTTTGGTCACCCCCATGCAACTTATAGGGAAGGTACAGCAGACTTTTCAAAACGTGTTTTTCAGCCCGAAATAAACGCGTTTTGACAGACTGTTGAATCCCAATGTACCTGCCAGGCTCAGAAGTGCTCACTGACTCAGCTCTTCACCCCAGTGTGCAGAAAGTGTCAAAACGTGTTTTGCAGCACAAATAAACATGTTTCAGCAACTTTGGTCACCCCCATGCAACTTATAGGGAAGGTACAGCAGACTTTTCAAAACGTGTTTTTCAGCCCGAAATAAACGCGTTTTGACAGACTGTTGAATCCCAATGTACCTGCCAGGCTCAGAAGTGCTCACTGACTCAGCTCTTCACCCCAGTGTGCAGAAAGTGTCAATACGTGTTTTGCAGCACAAATAAACATGTTTCAGCAACTTTGGTCACCCCCATGCAACTTATAGGGAAGGTACAGCAGACTTTTCAAAACGTGTTTTTCAGCCCGAAATAAACGCGTTTTGACAGACTGTTGAATCCCAATGTACCTGCCAGGCTCAGAAGTGCTCACTGACTCAGCTCTTCACCCCAGTGTGCAGAAAGTGTCAAAACGTGTTTTGCAGCACAAATAAACATGTTTCAGCAACTTTGGTCACCCCCATGTAACTTATAGGGAAGGTACAGCAGACTTTTCAAAACGTGTTTTTCAGCCCGAAATAAACGCGTTTTGACAGACTGTTGAATCCCAATGTACCTGCCAGGCTCAGAAGTGCTCACTGACTCAGCTCTTCACCCTAGTGTGCAGAAAGTGTCAAAACGTGTTTTGCAGCACAAATAAACATGTTTCAGCAACTTTGGTCACCCCCATGCAACTTATAGGAAAGGTACAGCAGACTTTTCAAAACGTGTTTTTCAGCCCGAAATAAACGCGTTTTGACAGACTGTTGAATCCCAATGTACCTGCCAGGCTCAGAAGTGCTCACTGACTCAGCTCTTCACCCCAGTGTGCAGAAAGTGTCAAAACGTGTTTTGCAGCACAAATAAACATGTTTCAGCAACTTTGGTCACCCCCATGTAACTTATAGGGAAGGAACAGCTGACTTTTCAAAACGTGTTTTTCAGCCCGAAATAAACGCGTTTTGACAGACTGTTGAATCCCAATGTACCTGCCAGGCTCAGAAGTGCTCACTGACCCAGCTCTTCACCCCAGTGTGCAGAAAGTGTCAAAACGTGTTTTGCAGCACAAATAAACATGTTTCAGCAACTTTGGTCACCCCCATGTAACTTATAGGGAAGGTACAGCAGACTTTTCAAAACGTGTTTTTCAGCCCGAAATAAACGCGTTTTGACAGACTGTTGAATCCCAATGTACCTGCCAGGCTCAGAAGTGCTCACTGACTCAGCTCTTCACCCTAGTGTGCAGAAAGTGTCAAAACGTGTTTTGCAGCACAAATAAACATGTTTCAGCAACTTTGGTCACCCCCATGCAACTTATATGGAAGGTAGAGCAGACTTTTCAAAACGTGTTTTTCAGCCAGAAATAAACGCGTTTTGACAGACTGTTGAATCCCAATGTACCTGCCAGGCTCAGAAGTGCTCACTGACTCAGCTCTTCACCCCAGTGTGCAGAAAGTGTCAATACGTGTTTTGCAGCACAAATAAACATGTTTCAGCAACTTTGGTCACCCCCATGCAACTTATAGGGAAGGTACAGCAGACTTTTCAAAACGTGTTTTTCAGCCCGAAATAAACGCGTTTTGACAGACTGTTGAATCCCAATGTACCTGCCAGGCTCAGAAGTGCTCACTGACTCAGCTCTTCACCCCAGTGTGCAGAAAGTGTCAAAACGTGTTTTGCAGCACAAATAAACATGTTTCAGCAACTTTGGTCACCCCCATGTAACTTATAGGGAAGGTACAGCAGACTTTTCAAAACGTGTTTTTCAGCCCGAAATAAATGCGTTTTGACAGACTGTTGAATCCCAATGTACCTGCCAGGCTCAGAAGTGCTCACTGACTCAGCTCTTCACCCCAGTGTGCAGAAAGTGTCAATACGTGTTTTGCAGCACAAATAAATATGTTTCAGCAACTTTGGTCACCCCCATGCAACTTATAGGGAAGGTACAGCAGACTTTTCAAAACGTGTTTTTCAGCCCGAAATAAACGCGTTTTGACAGACTGTTGAATCCCAATGTACCTGCCAGGCTCAAAAGTGCTCACTGACTCAGCTCTTCACCCTAGTGTGCAGAAAGTGTCAAAACGTGTTTTGCAGCACAAATAAACATGTTTCAGCAACTTTGGTCACCCCCATGCAACTTATAGGGAAGGTACAGCAGACTTTTCAAAACGTGTTTTTCAGCCCGAAATAAACGCGTTTTGACAGACTGTTGAATCCCAATGTACCTGCCAGGCTCAGAAGTGCTCACTGACTCAGCTCTTCACCCCAGTGTGCAGAAAGTGTCAATACGTGTTTTGCAGCACAAATAAACATGTTTCAGCAACTTTGGTCACCCCCATGCAACTTATAGGGAAGGTACAGCAGACTTTTCAAAACGTGTTTTTCAGCCCGAAATAAACGCGTTTTGACAGACTGTTGAATCCCAATGTACCTGCCAGGCTCAGAAGTGCTCACTGACTCAGCTCTTCACCCCAGTGTGCAGAAAGTGTCAAAACGTGTTTTGCAGCACAAATAAACATGTTTCAGCAACTTTGGTCACCCCCATGTAACTTATAGGGAAGGAACAGCTGACTTTTCAAAACGTGTTTTTCAGCCCGAAATAAACGCGTTTTGACAGACTGTTGAATCCCAATGTACCTGCCAGGCTCAGAAGTGCTCACTGACCCAGCTCTTCACCCCAGTGTGCAGAAAGTGTCAAAACGTGTTTTGCAGCACAAATAAACATGTTTCAGCAACTTTGGTCACCCCCATGTAACTTATAGGGAAGGTACAGCAGACTTTTCAAAACGTGTTTTTCAGCCCGAAATAAATGCGTTTTGACAGACTGTTGAATCCCAATGTACCTGCCAGGCTCAGAAGTGCTCACTGACTCAGCTCTTCACCCCAGTGTGCAGAAAGTGTCAATACGTGTTTTGCAGCACAAATAAACATGTTTCAGCAACTTTGGTCACCCCCATGCAACTTATAGGGAAGGTACAGCAGACTTTTCAAAACGTGTTTTTCAGCCCGAAATAAACGCGTTTTGACAGACTGTTGAATCCCAATGTACCTGCCAGGCTCAAAAGTGCTCACTGACTCAGCTCTTCACCCTAGTGTGCAGAAAGTGTCAAAACGTGTTTTGCAGCACAAATAAACATGTTTCAGCAACTTTGGTCACCCCCATGCAACTTATAGGGAAGGTACAGCAGACTTTTCAAAACGTGTTTTTCAGACCGAAATAAACGCGTCTTGACAGACTGTTGAATCCCAATATACCTGCCAGGCTCAGAAGTCCTCACTGACTCAGCTCTTCACCCCAGTGTGCAGAAGGTGTCAATACGTGTTTTGCAGCACAAATAAACATGTTTCAGCAACTTTGGTCACCCCCATGCAACTTATAGGGAAGGTACAGCAGACTTTTCAAAACGTGTTTTTCAGCCCGAAATAAACGCGTTTTGACAGACTGTTGAATCCCAATGTACCTGCCAGGCTCAGAAGTGCTCACTGACTCAGCTCTTCACCCCAGTGTGCAGAAAGTGTCAAAACGTGTTTTGCAGCACAAATAAACATGTTTCAGCAACTTTGGTCACCCCCATGTAACTTATAGGGAAGGTACAGCAGACTTTTCAAAACGTGTTTTTCTGCCCGAAATAAACGCGTTTTGACAGACTGTTGAATCCCAATGTACCTGCCAGGCTCAGAAGTGCTCACTGACTCAGCTCTTCACCCCAGTGTGCAGAAAGTGTCAATACGTGTTTTGCAGCACAAATAAACATGTTTCAGCAACTTTGGTCACCCCCATGCAACTTATAGGGAAGGTACAGCAGACTTTTCAAAACGTGTTTTTCAGCCCGAAATAAACGCGTTTTGACAGACTGTTGAATCCCAATGTACCTGCCAGGCTCAGAAGTGCTCACTGACTCAGCTCTTCACCCCAGTGTGCAGAAAGTGTCAAAACGTGTTTTGCAGCACAAATAAACATGTTTCAGCAACTTTGGTCACCCCCATGTAACTTATAGGGAAGGTACAGCAGACTTTTCAAAACGTGTTTTTCAGCCCGAAATAAATGCGTTTTGACAGACTGTTGAATCCCAATGTACCTGCCAGGCTCAGA
Source organism: Atractosteus spatula (assembly GCF_055471065.1). Classification (NCBI taxonomy): domain Eukaryota; kingdom Metazoa; phylum Chordata; class Actinopteri; order Semionotiformes; family Lepisosteidae; genus Atractosteus; species Atractosteus spatula. The sequence goes on from NW_028296608.1 coordinate 327,552, forward strand.
AGTGCTCACTGACTCAGCTCTTCACCCCAGTGTGCAGAAAGTGTCAATACGTGTTTTGCAGCACAAATAAACATGTTTCAGCAACTTTGGTCACCCCCATGCAACTTATAGGGAAGGTACAGCAGACTTTTCAAAACGTGTTTTTCAGCCCGAAATAAACGCGTTTTGACAGACTGTTGAATCCCAATGTACCTGCCAGGCTCAAAAGTGCTCACTGACTCAGCTCTTCACCCTAGTGTGCAGAAAGTGTCAAAACGTGTTTTTCAGCACAAATAAACATGTTTCAGCAACTTTGGTCACCCCCATGCAACTTATAGGGAAGGTACAGCAGACTTTTCAAAACGTGTTTTTCAGCCCGAAATAAACGCGTTTTGACAGACTGTTGAATCCCAATGTACCTGCCAGGCTCAGAAGTGCTCACTGACTCAGCTCTTCACCCCAGTGTGCAGAAAGTGTCAATACGTGTTTTGCAGCACAAATAAACATGTTTCAGCAACTTTGGTCACCCCCATGCAACTTATAGGGAAGGTACAGCAGACTTTTCAAAACGTGTTTTTCAGCCCGAAATAAACGCGTTTTGACAGACTGTTGAATCCCAATGTACCTGCCAGGCTCAAAAGTGCTCACTGACTCAGCTCTTCACCCTAGTGTGCAGAAAGTGTCAAAACGTGTTTTGCAGCACAAATAAACATGTTTCAGCAACTTTGGTCACCCCCATGCAACTTATAGGGAAGGTACAGCAGACTTTTCAAAACGTGTTTTTCAGACCGAAATAAACGCGTCTTGACAGACTGTTGAATCCCAATATACCTGCCAGGCTCAGAAGTGCTCACTGACTCAGCTCTTCACCCCAGTGTGCAGAAGGTGTCAATACGTGTTTTGCAGCACAAATAAACATGTTTCAGCAACTTTGGTCACCCCCATGCAACTTATAGGGAAGGTACAGCAGACTTTTCAAAACGTGTTTTTCAGCCCGAAATAAACGCGTTTTGACAGACTGTTGAATCCCAATGTACCTGCCAGGCTCAGAAGTGCTCACTGACTCAGCTCTTCACCCCAGTGTGCAGAAAGTGTCAAAACGTGTTTTGCAGCACAAATAAACATGTTTCAGCAACTTTGGTCACCCCCATGTAACTTATAGGGAAGGTACAGCAGACTTTTCAAAACGTGTTTTTCTGCCCGAAATAAACGCGTTTTGACAGACTGTTGAATCCCAATGTACCTGCCAGGCTCAGAAGTGCTCACTGACTCAGCTCTTCACCCCAGTGTGCAGAAAGTGTCAATACGTGTTTTGCAGCACAAATAAACATGTTTCAGCAACTTTGGTCACCCCCATGCAACTTATAGGGAAGGTACAGCAGACTTTTCAAAACGTGTTTTTCAGCCCGAAATAAACGCGTTTTGACAGACTGTTGAATCCCAATGTACCTGCCAGGCTCAGAAGTGCTCACTGACTCAGCTCTTCACCCCAGTGTGCAGAAAGTGTCAAAACGTGTTTTGCAGCACAAATAAACATGTTTCAGCAACTTTGGTCACCCCCATGTAACTTATAGGGAAGGAACAGCTGACTTTTCAAAACGTGTTTTTCAGCCCGAAATAAACGCGTTTTGACAGACTGTTGAATCCCAATGTACCTGCCAGGCTCAGAAGTGCTCACTGACTCAGCTCTTCACCCCAGTGTGCAGAAAGTGTCAATACGTGTTTTGCAGCACAAATAAACATGTTTCAGCAACTTTGGTCACCCCCATGCAACTTATAGGGAAGGTACAGCAGACTTTTCAAAACGTGTTTTTCAGCCCGAAATAAACGCGTTTTGACAGACTGTTGAATCCCAATGTACCTGCCAGGCTCAGAAGTGCTCACTGACTCAGCTCTTCACCCCAGTGTGCAGAAAGTGTCAAAACGTGTTTTGCAGCACAAATAAACATGTTTCAGCAACTTTGGTCACCCCCATGTAACTTATAGGGAAGGAACAGCTGACTTTTCAAAACGTGTTTTTCAGCCCGAAATAAATGCGTTTTGACAGACTGTTGAATCCCAATGTACCTGCCAGGCTCAGAAGTGCTCACTGACTCAGCTCTTCACCCCAGTGTGCAGAAAGTGTCAATACGTGTTTTGCAGCACAAATAAACATGTTTCAGCAACTTTGGTCACCCCCATGCAACTTATAGGGAAGGTACAGCAGACTTTTCAAAACGTGTTTTTCAGCCCGAAATAAACGCGTTTTGACAGACTGTTGAATCCCAATGTACCTGCCAGGCTCAAAAGTGCTCACTGACTCAGCTCTTCACCCTAGTGTGCAGAAAGTGTCAAAACGTGTTTTGCAGCACAAATAAACATGTTTCAGCAACTTTGGTCACCCCCATGCAACTTATAGGGAAGGTACAGCAGACTTTTCAAAACGTGTTTTTCAGCCCGAAATAAACGCGTTTTGACAGACTGTTGAATCCCAATGTACCTGCCAGGCTCAGAAGTGCTCACTGACTCAGCTCTTCACCCCAGTGTGCAGAAAGTGTCAATACGTGTTTTGCAGCACAAATAAACATGTTTCAGCAACTTTGGTCACCCCCATGCAACTTATAGGGAAGGTACAGCAGACTTTTCAAAACGTGTTTTTTAGCCCGAAATAAACGCGTTTTGACAGACTGTTGAATCCCAATGTACCTGCCAGGCTCAGAAGTGCTCACTGACTCAGCTCTTCACCCCAGTGTGCAGAAAGTGTCAAAACGTGTTTTGCAGCACAAATAAACATGTTTCAGCAACTTTGGTCACCCCCATGTAACTTATAGGGAAGGTACAGCAGACTTTTCAAAACGTGTTTTTCAGCCCGAAATAAACGCGTTTTGACAGACTGTTGAATCCCAATGTACCTGCCAGGCTCAGAAGTGCTCACTGACTCAGCTCTTCACCCCAGTGTGCAGAAAGTGTCAATACGTGTTTTGCAGCACAAATAAACATGTTTCAGCAACTTTGGTCACCCCCATGCAACTTATAGGGAAGGTACAGCAGACTTTTCAAAACGTGTTTTTCAGCCCGAAATAAACGCGTTTTGACAGACTGTTGAATCCCAATGTACCTGCCAGGCTCAGAAGTGCTCACTGACTCAGCTCTTCACCCCAGTGTGCAGAAAGTGTCAAAACGTGTTTTGCAGCACAAATAAACATGTTTCAGCAACTTTGGTCACCCCCATGCAACTTATAGGGAAGGTACAGCAGACTTTTCAAAACGTGTTTTTCAGCCCGAAATAAACGCGTTTTGACAGACTGTTGAATCCCAATGTACCTGCCAGGCTCAGAAGTGCTCACTGACTCAGCTCTTCACCCCAGTGTGCAGAAAGTGTCAATACGTGTTTTGCAGCACAAATAAACATGTTTCAGCAACTTTGGTCACCCCCATGCAACTTATAGGGAAGGTACAGCAGAGTTTTCAAAACGTGTTTTTCAGCCCGAAATAAACGCGTTTTGACAGACTGTTGAATCCCAATGTACCTGCCAGGCTCAGAAGTGCTCACTGACTCAGCTCTTCACCCCAGTGTGCAGAAAGTGTCAAAACGTGTTTTGCAGCACAAATAAACATGTTTCAGCAACTTTGGTCACCCCCATGTAACTTATAGGGAAGGTACAGCAGACTTTTCAAAACGTGTTTTTCAGCCCGAAATAAACGCGTTTTGACAGACTGTTGAATCCCAATGTACCTGCCAGGCTCAGAAGTGCTCACTGACTCAGCTCTTCACCCTAGTGTGCAGAAAGTGTCAAAACGTGTTTTGCAGCACAAATAAACATGTTTCAGCAACTTTGGTCACCCCCATGCAACTTATAGGAAAGGTACAGCAGACTTTTCAAAACGTGTTTTTCAGCCCGAAATAAACGCGTTTTGACAGACTGTTGAATCCCAATGTACCTGCCAGGCTCAGAAGTGCTCACTGACTCAGCTCTTCACCCCAGTGTGCAGAAAGTGTCAAAACGTGTTTTGCAGCACAAATAAACATGTTTCAGCAACTTTGGTCACCCCCATGTAACTTATAGGGAAGGAACAGCTGACTTTTCAAAACGTGTTTTTCAGCCCGAAATAAACGCGTTTTGACAGACTGTTGAATCCCAATGTACCTGCCAGGCTCAGAAGTGCTCACTGACCCAGCTCTTCACCCCAGTGTGCAGAAAGTGTCAAAACGTGTTTTGCAGCACAAATAAACATGTTTCAGCAACTTTGGTCACCCCCATGTAACTTATAGGGAAGGTACAGCAGACTTTTCAAAACGTGTTTTTCAGCCCGAAATAAACGCGTTTTGACAGACTGTTGAATCCCAATGTACCTGCCAGGCTCAGAAGTGCTCACTGACTCAGCTCTTCACCCTAGTGTGCAGAAAGTGTCAAAACGTGTTTTGCAGCACAAATAAACATGTTTCAGCAACTTTGGTCACCCCCATGCAACTTATATGGAAGGTAGAGCAGACTTTTCAAAACGTGTTTTTCAGCCAGAAATAAACGCGTTTTGACAGACTGTTGAATCCCAATGTACCTGCCAGGCTCAGAAGTGCTCACTGACTCAGCTCTTCACCCCAGTGTGCAGAAAGTGTCAATACGTGTTTTGCAGCACAAATAAACATGTTTCAGCAACTTTGGTCACCCCCATGCAACTTATAGGGAAGGTACAGCAGACTTTTCAAAACGTGTTTTTCAGCCCGAAATAAACGCGTTTTGACAGACTGTTGAATCCCAATGTACCTGCCAGGCTCAGAAGTGCTCACTGACTCAGCTCTTCACCCCAGTGTGCAGAAAGTGTCAAAACGTGTTTTGCAGCACAAATAAACATGTTTCAGCAACTTTGGTCACCCCCATGTAACTTATAGGGAAGGTACAGCAGACTTTTCAAAACGTGTTTTTCAGCCCGAAATAAATGCGTTTTGACAGACTGTTGAATCCCAATGTACCTGCCAGGCTCAGAAGTGCTCACTGACTCAGCTCTTCACCCCAGTGTGCAGAAAGTGTCAATACGTGTTTTGCAGCACAAATAAATATGTTTCAGCAACTTTGGTCACCCCCATGCAACTTATAGGGAAGGTACAGCAGACTTTTCAAAACGTGTTTTTCAGCCCGAAATAAACGCGTTTTGACAGACTGTTGAATCCCAATGTACCTGCCAGGCTCAAAAGTGCTCACTGACTCAGCTCTTCACCCTAGTGTGCAGAAAGTGTCAAAACGTGTTTTGCAGCACAAATAAACATGTTTCAGCAACTTTGGTCACCCCCATGCAACTTATAGGGAAGGTACAGCAGACTTTTCAAAACGTGTTTTTCAGCCCGAAATAAACGCGTTTTGACAGACTGTTGAATCCCAATGTACCTGCCAGGCTCAGAAGTGCTCACTGACTCAGCTCTTCACCCCAGTGTGCAGAAAGTGTCAATACGTGTTTTGCAGCACAAATAAACATGTTTCAGCAACTTTGGTCACCCCCATGCAACTTATAGGGAAGGTACAGCAGACTTTTCAAAACGTGTTTTTCAGCCCGAAATAAACGCGTTTTGACAGACTGTTGAATCCCAATGTACCTGCCAGGCTCAGAAGTGCTCACTGACTCAGCTCTTCACCCCAGTGTGCAGAAAGTGTCAAAACGTGTTTTGCAGCACAAATAAACATGTTTCAGCAACTTTGGTCACCCCCATGTAACTTATAGGGAAGGAACAGCTGACTTTTCAAAACGTGTTTTTCAGCCCGAAATAAACGCGTTTTGACAGACTGTTGAATCCCAATGTACCTGCCAGGCTCAGAAGTGCTCACTGACCCAGCTCTTCACCCCAGTGTGCAGAAAGTGTCAAAACGTGTTTTGCAGCACAAATAAACATGTTTCAGCAACTTTGGTCACCCCCATGTAACTTATAGGGAAGGTACAGCAGACTTTTCAAAACGTGTTTTTCAGCCCGAAATAAATGCGTTTTGACAGACTGTTGAATCCCAATGTACCTGCCAGGCTCAGAAGTGCTCACTGACTCAGCTCTTCACCCCAGTGTGCAGAAAGTGTCAATACGTGTTTTGCAGCACAAATAAACATGTTTCAGCAACTTTGGTCACCCCCATGCAACTTATAGGGAAGGTACAGCAGACTTTTCAAAACGTGTTTTTCAGCCCGAAATAAACGCGTTTTGACAGACTGTTGAATCCCAATGTACCTGCCAGGCTCAAAAGTGCTCACTGACTCAGCTCTTCACCCTAGTGTGCAGAAAGTGTCAAAACGTGTTTTGCAGCACAAATAAACATGTTTCAGCAACTTTGGTCACCCCCATGCAACTTATAGGGAAGGTACAGCAGACTTTTCAAAACGTGTTTTTCAGACCGAAATAAACGCGTCTTGACAGACTGTTGAATCCCAATATACCTGCCAGGCTCAGAAGTCCTCACTGACTCAGCTCTTCACCCCAGTGTGCAGAAGGTGTCAATACGTGTTTTGCAGCACAAATAAACATGTTTCAGCAACTTTGGTCACCCCCATGCAACTTATAGGGAAGGTACAGCAGACTTTTCAAAACGTGTTTTTCAGCCCGAAATAAACGCGTTTTGACAGACTGTTGAATCCCAATGTACCTGCCAGGCTCAGAAGTGCTCACTGACTCAGCTCTTCACCCCAGTGTGCAGAAAGTGTCAAAACGTGTTTTGCAGCACAAATAAACATGTTTCAGCAACTTTGGTCACCCCCATGTAACTTATAGGGAAGGTACAGCAGACTTTTCAAAACGTGTTTTTCTGCCCGAAATAAACGCGTTTTGACAGACTGTTGAATCCCAATGTACCTGCCAGGCTCAGAAGTGCTCACTGACTCAGCTCTTCACCCCAGTGTGCAGAAAGTGTCAATACGTGTTTTGCAGCACAAATAAACATGTTTCAGCAACTTTGGTCACCCCCATGCAACTTATAGGGAAGGTACAGCAGACTTTTCAAAACGTGTTTTTCAGCCCGAAATAAACGCGTTTTGACAGACTGTTGAATCCCAATGTACCTGCCAGGCTCAGAAGTGCTCACTGACTCAGCTCTTCACCCCAGTGTGCAGAAAGTGTCAAAACGTGTTTTGCAGCACAAATAAACATGTTTCAGCAACTTTGGTCACCCCCATGTAACTTATAGGGAAGGTACAGCAGACTTTTCAAAACGTGTTTTTCAGCCCGAAATAAATGCGTTTTGACAGACTGTTGAATCCCAATGTACCTGCCAGGCTCAGAAGTGCTCACTGACTCAGCTCTTCACCCCAGTGTGCAGAAAGTGTCAATACGTGTTTTGCAGCACAAATAAACATGTTTCAGCAACTTTGGTCACCCCCATGCAACTTATAGGGAAGGTACAGCAGACTTTTCAAAACGTGTTTTTCAGCCCGAAATAAACGCGTTTTGACAGACTGTTGAATCCCAATGTACCTGCCAGGCTCAAAAGTGCTCACTGACTCAGCTCTTCACCCTAGTGTGCAGAAAGTGTCAAAACGTGTTTTTCAGCACAAATAAACATGTTTCAGCAACTTTGGTCACCCCCATGCAACTTATAGGGAAGGTACAGCAGACTTTTCAAAACGTGTTTTTCAGCCCGAAATAAACGCGTTTTGACAGACTGTTGAATCCCAATGTACCTGCCAGGCTCAGAAGTGCTCACTGACTCAGCTCTTCACCCCAGTGTGCAGAAAGTGTCAATACGTGTTTTGCAGCACAAATAAACATGTTTCAGCAACTTTGGTCACCCCCATGCAACTTATAGGGAAGGTACAGCAGACTTTTCAAAACGTGTTTTTCAGCCCGAAATAAACGCGTTTTGACAGACTGTTGAATCCCAATGTACCTGCCAGGCTCAAAAGTGCTCACTGACTCAGCTCTTCACCCTAGTGTGCAGAAAGTGTCAAAACGTGTTTTGCAGCACAAATAAACATGTTTCAGCAACTTTGGTCACCCCCATGCAACTTATAGGGAAGGTACAGCAGACTTTTCAAAACGTGTTTTTCAGACCGAAATAAACGCGTCTTGACAGACTGTTGAATCCCAATATACCTGCCAGGCTCAGAAGTGCTCACTGACTCAGCTCTTCACCCCAGTGTGCAGAAGGTGTCAATACGTGTTTTGCAGCACAAATAAACATGTTTCAGCAACTTTGGTCACCCCCATGCAACTTATAGGGAAGGTACAGCAGACTTTTCAAAACGTGTTTTTCAGCCCGAAATAAACGCGTTTTGACAGACTGTTGAATCCCAATGTACCTGCCAGGCTCAGAAGTGCTCACTGACTCAGCTCTTCACCCCAGTGTGCAGAAAGTGTCAAAACGTGTTTTGCAGCACAAATAAACATGTTTCAGCAACTTTGGTCACCCCCATGTAACTTATAGGGAAGGTACAGCAGACTTTTCAAAACGTGTTTTTCTGCCCGAAATAAACGCGTTTTGACAGACTGTTGAATCCCAATGTACCTGCCAGGCTCAGAAGTGCTCACTGACTCAGCTCTTCACCCCAGTGTGCAGAAAGTGTCAATACGTGTTTTGCAGCACAAATAAACATGTTTCAGCAACTTTGGTCACCCCCATGCAACTTATAGGGAAGGTACAGCAGACTTTTCAAAACGTGTTTTTCAGCCCGAAATAAACGCGTTTTGACAGACTGTTGAATCCCAATGTACCTGCCAGGCTCAGAAGTGCTCACTGACTCAGCTCTTCACCCCAGTGTGCAGAAAGTGTCAAAACGTGTTTTGCAGCACAAATAAACATGTTTCAGCAACTTTGGTCACCCCCATGTAACTTATAGGGAAGGAACAGCTGACTTTTCAAAACGTGTTTTTCAGCCCGAAATAAACGCGTTTGACAGACTGTTGAATCCCAATGTACCTGCCAGGCTCAGAAGTGCTCACTGACTCAGCTCTTCACCCCAGTGTGCAGAAAGTGTCAATACGTGTTTGCAGCACAAATAAACATGTTTCAGCAACTTTGGTCACCCCCATGCAACTTATAGGGAAGGTACAGCAGACTTTTCAAAACGTGTTTTTCAGCCCGAAATAAACGCGTTTTGACAGACTGTTGAATCCCAATGTACCTGCCAGGCTCAGAAGTGCTCACTGACTCAGCTCTTCACCCCAGTGTGCAGAAAGTGTCAAAACGTGTTTTGCAGCACAAATAAACATGTTTCAGCAACTTTGGTCACCCCCATGTAACTTATAGGGAAGGAACAGCTGACTTTTCAAAACGTGTTTTTCAGCCCGAAATAAATGCGTTTTGACAGACTGTTGAATCCCAATGTACCTGCCAGGCTCAGAAGTGCTCACTGACTCAGCTCTTCACCCCAGTGTGCAGAAAGTGTCAAAACGTGTTTTGCAGCACAAATAAACATGTTTCAGCAACTTTGGTCACCCCCATGTAACTTATAGGGAAGGTACAGCAGACTTTTCAAACGTGTTTTTCAGCCCGAAATAAACGCGTTTTGACAGACTGTTGAATCCCAATGTACCTGCCAGGCTCAGAAGTGCTCACTGACTCAGCTCTTCACCCCAGTGTGCAGAAAGTGTCAAAACGTGTTTTGGCAGCACAAATAAACATGTTTCAGCAACTTTGGTCACCCCCATGTAACTTATAGGGAAGGAACAGCTGACTTTTCAAAACGTGTTTTTCAGCCCGAAATAAACGCGTTTTGACAGACTGTTGAATCCCAATGTACCTGCCAGGCTCAGAAGTGCTCACTGACCCAGCTCTTCACCCCAGTGTGCAGAAAGTGTCAAAACGTGTTTTGCAGCACAAATAAACATGTTTCAGCTACTTTGGTCACCCCCATGTAACTTATAGGGAAGGTACAGCAGACTTTTCAAAACGTGTTTTTCAGCCCGAAATAAACGCGTTTTGACAGACTGTTGAATCCCAATGTACCTGCCAGGCTCAGAAGTGCTCACTGACTCAGCTCTTCACCCTAGTGTGCAGAAAGTGTCAAAACGTGTTTTGCAGCACAAATAAACATGTTTCAGCAACTTTGGTCACCCCCATGCAACTTATATGGAAGGTAGAGCAGACTTTTCAAAACCTGTTTTTCAGCCCGAAATAAACGCGTTTTGACAGACTGTTGAATCCCAATGTACCTGCCAGGCTCAGAAGTGCTCACTGACTCAGCTCTTCACCCCAGTGTGCAGAAAGTGTCAATACGTGTTTTGCAGCACAAATAAACATGTTTCAGCAACTTTGGTCACCCCCATGCAACTTATAGGGAAGGTACAGCAGACTTTTCAAAACGTGTTTTTCAGCCCGAAATAAACGCGTTTTGACAGACTGTTGAATCCCAATGTACCTGCCAGGCTCAGAAGTGCTCACTGACTCAGCTCTTCACCCCAGTGTGCAGAAAGTGTCAAAACGTGTTTTGCAGCACAAATAAACATGTTTCAGCAACTTTGGTCACCCCCATGTAACTTATAGGGAAGGTACAGCAGACTTTTCAAAACGTGTTTTTCAGCCCGAAATAAACGCATTTTGACAGACTGTTGAATCCCAATGTACCTGCCAGGCTCAGAAGTGCTCACTGACTCAGCTCTTCACCCCAGTGTGCAGAAAGTGTCAAAACGTGTTTTGCAGCACAAATAAACATGTTTCAGCAACTTTGGTCACCCCCATGTAACTTATAGGGAAGGTACAGCAGACTTTTCAAAACGTGTTTTTCAGCCCGAAATAAACGCGTTTTGACAGACTGTTGAATCCCAATGTACCTGCCAGGCTCAAAAGTGCTCACTGACTCAGCTCTTCACCCTAGTGTGCAGAAAGTGTCAAAACGTGTTTTGCAGCACAAATAAACATGTTTCAGCAACTTTGGTCACCCCCATGCAACTTATAGGGAAGGTACAGCAGACTTTTCAAAACGTGTTTTTCAGCCCGAAATAAACGCGTTTTGACAGACTGTTGAATCCCAATGTACCTGCCAGGCTCAGAAGTGCTCACTGACTCAGCTCTTCACCCCAGTGTGCAGAAAGTGTCAATACGTGTTTTGCAGCACAAATAAACATGTTTCAGCAACTTTGGTCACCCCCATGTAACTTATAGGGAAGGTACAGCAGACTTTTCAAAACGTGTTTTTCAGCCCGAAATAAACGCGTTTTGACAGACTGTTGAATCCCAATGTACCTGCCAGGCTCAGAAGTGCTCACTGACTCAGCTCTTCACCCCAGTGTGCAGAAAGTGTCAAAACGTGTTTTGCAGCACAAATAAACATGTTTCAGCAACTTTGGTCACCCCCATGTAACTTATAGGGAAGGAACAGCTGACTTTTCAAAACGTGTTTTTCAGCCCGAAATAAACGCGTTTTGACAGACTGTTGAATCCCAATGTACCTGCCAGGCTCAGAAGTGCTCACTGACTCAGCTCTTCACCCCAGTGTGCAGAAAGTGTCAAAACGTGTTGTGCAGCACAAATAAACATGTTTCAGCAACTTTGGTCACCCCCATGTAACTTATAGGGAAGGTACAGCAGACTTTTCAAAACGTGTTTTTCTGCCCGAAATAAACGCGTTTTGACAGACTGTTGAATCCCAATGTACCTGCCAGGCTCAGAAGTGCTCACTGACTCAGCTCTTCACCCCAGTGTGCAGAAAGTGTCAAAACGTGTTTTGCAGCACAAATAAACATGTTTCAGCAACTTTGGTCACCCCCATGTAACTTATAGGGAAGGTACAGCAGACTTTTCAAAACGTGTTTTTCAGCCCGAAATAAACGCGTTTTGACAGACTGTTGAATCCCAATGTACCTGCCAGGCTCAGAAGTGCTCACTGACTCAGCTCTTCACCCCAGTGTGCAGAAAGTGTCAATACGTGTTTTGCAGCACAAATAAACATGTTTCAGCAACTTTGGTCACCCCCATGCAACTTATAGGGAAGGTACAGCAGACTTTTCAAAACGTGTTTTTCAGCCCGAAATAAACGCTTTTTGACAGACTGTTGAATCCCAATGTACCTGCCAGGCTCAGAAGTGCTCACTGACTCAGCTCTTCACCCCAGTGTGCAGAAAGTGTCAAAACGTGTTTTGCAGCACAAATTAACATGTTTCAGCAACTTTGGTCACCCCAATGCAACTTATAGGGAAGGTACAGCAGACTTTTCTAAACGTGTTTTTCAGCCCGAAATAAACGCGTTTTGACAGACTGTTGAATCCCAATGTACCTGCCAGGCTCAGAAGTGCTCACTGACTCAGCTCTTCACCCCAGTGTGCAGAAAGTGTCAATACGTGTTTTGCAGCACAAATAAACATGTTTCAGCAACTTTGGTCACCCCCATGCAACTTATAGGGAAGGTACAGCAGACTTTTCAAAACGTGTTTTTCAGCCCGAAATAAACGCGTTTTGACAGACTGTTGAATCCCAATGTACCTGCCAGGCTCAGAAGTGCTCACTGACTCAGCTCTTCACCCCAGTGTGCAGAAAGTGTCAATACGTGTTTTGCAGCACAAATAAACATGTTTCAGCAACTTTAGTCACCCCCATGCAACTTATAGGGAAGGTACAGCAGACTTTTCAAAACGTGTTTTTCAGCCCGAAATAAACGCGTTTTGACAGACTGTTGAATCCCAATGTACCTGCCAGGCTCAGAAGTGCTCACTGACTCAGCTCTTCACCCCAGTGTGCAGAAAGTGTCAAAACGTGTTTTGCAGCACAAATAAACATGTTTCAGCAACTTTGGTCACCCCCATGTAACTTATAGGGAAGGAACAGCTGACTTTTCAAAACGTGTTTTTCAGCCCGAAATAAACGCGTTTTGACAGACTGTTGAATCCCAATGTACCTGCCAGGCTCAGAAGTGCTCACTGACTCAGCTCTTCACCCCAGTGTGCAGAAAGTGTCAAAACGTGTTTTGCAGCACAAATAAACATGTTTCAGCAACTTTGGTCACCCCCATGTAACTTATAGGGAAGGTACAGCAGACTTTTCAAAACGTGTTTTTCAGCCCGAAATAACCGCGTTTTGACAGACTGTTGAATCCCAATGTACCTGCCAGGCTCAGAAGTGCTCACTGACTCAGCTCTTCACCCTAGTGTGCAGAAAGTGTCAAAACGTGTTTTGCAGCACAAATAAACATGTTTCAGCAACTTTGGTCACCCCCATGCAACTTATATGGAAGGTAGAGCAGACTTTTCAAAACGTGTTTTTCAGCCCGAAATAAACGCGTTTTGACAGACTGTTGAATCCCAATGTACCTGCCAGGCTCAGAAGTGCTCACTGACTCAGCTCTTCACCCCAGTGTGCAGAAAGTGTCAATACGTGTTTTGCAGCACAAATAAACATGTTTCAGCAACTTTGGTCACCCCCATGCAACTTATAGGGAAGGTACAGCAGACTTTTCAAAACGTGTTTTTCAGCCCGAAATAAACGCGTTTTGACAGACTGTTGAATCCCAATGTACCTGCCAGGCTCAGAAGTGCTCACTGACTCAGCTCTTCACCCCAGTGTGCAGAAAGTGTCAAAACGTGTTTTGCAGCACAAATAAACATGTTTCAGCAACTTTGGTCACCCCCATGTAACTTATAGGGAAGGAACAGCTGACTTTTCAAAACGTGTTTTTCAGCCCGAAATAAACGCGTTTTGACAGACTGTTGAATCCCAATGTACCTGCCAGGCTCAAAAGTGCTCACTGACTCAGCTCTTCACCCTAGTGTGCAGAAAGTGTCAAAACGTGTTTTGCAGCACAAATAAACATGTTTCAGCAACTTTGGTCACCCCCATGCAACTTATAGGGAAGGTACAGCAGACTTTTCAAAACGTGTTTTTCAGCCCGAAATAAACGCGTTTTGACAGACTGTTGAATCCCAATGTACCTGCCAGGCTCAGAAGTGCTCACTGACTCAGCTCTTCACCCCAGTGTGCAGAAAGTGTCAATACGTGTTTTGCAGCACAAATAAACATGTTTCAGCAACTTTGGTCACCCCCATGTAACTTATAGGGAAGGTACAGCAGACTTTTCAAAACGTGTTTTTCAGCCCGAAATAAACGCGTTTTGACAGACTGTTGAATCCCAATGTACCTGCCAGGCTCAGAAGTGCTCACTGACTCAGCTCTTCACCCCAGTGTGCAGAAAGTGTCAAAACGTGTTTTGCAGCACAAATAAACATGTTTCAGCAACTTTGGTCACCCCCATGTAACTTATAGGGAAGGTACAGCAGACTTTTCAAAACGTGTTTTTCAGCCCGAAATAAACGCGTTTTGACAGACTGTTGAATCCCAATGTACCTGCCAGGCTCAAAAGTGCTCACTGACTCAGCTCTTCATCCTAGTGTGCAGAAAGTGTCAAAACGTGTTTTGCAGCACAAATAAACATGTTTCAGCAACTTTGGTCACCCCCATGCAACTTATAGGGAAGGTACAGCAGACTTTTCAAAACGTGTTTTTCAGCCCGAAATAAACGCGTTTTGACAGACTGTTGAATCCCAATGTACCTGCCAGGCTCAGAAGTGCTCACTGACTCAGCTCTTCACCCCAGTGTGCAGAAAGTGTCAATACGTGTTTTGCAGCACAAATAAACATGTTTCAGCAACTTTGGTCACCCCCATGTAACTTATAGGGAAGGTACAGCAGACTTTTCAAAACGTGTTTTTCAGCCCGAAATAAACGCGTTTTGACAGACTGTTGAATCCCAATGTACCTGCCAGGCTCAGAAGTGCTCACTGACTCAGCTCTTCACCCCAGTGTGCAGAAAGTGTCAAAACGTGTTTTGCAGCACAAATAAACATGTTTCAGCAACTTTGGTCACCCCCATGTAACTTATAGGGAAGGAACAGCTGACTTTTCAAAACGTGTTTTTCAGCCCGAAATAAACGCGTTTTGACAGACTGTTGAATCCCAATGTACCTGCCAGGCTCAGAAGTGCTCACTGACTCAGCTCTTCACCCCAGTGTTCAGAAAGTGTCAAAACGTGTTTTGCAGCACAAATAAACATGTTTCAGCAACTTTGGTCACCCCCATGTAACTTATAGGGAAGGTACAGCAGACTTTTCAAAACGTGTTTTTCAGCCCGAAATAAACGCGTTTTGACAGACTGTTGAATCCCAATGTACCTGCCAGGCTCAAAAGTGCTCACTGACTCAGCTCTTCACCCTAGTGTGCAGAAAGTGTCAAAACGTGTTTTGCAGCACAAATAAACATGTTTCAGCAACTTTAGTCACCCCCATGCAACTTATAGGGAAGGTACAGCAGACTTTTCAAAACGTGTTTTTCAGCCCGAAATAAACGCGTTTTGACAGACTGTTGAATCCCAATGTACCTGCCAGGCTCAGAAGTGCTCACTGACTCAGCTCTTCACCCCAGTGTGCAGAAAGTGTCAATACGTGTTTTGCAGCACAAATAAACATGTTTCAGCAACTTTAGTCACCCCCATGCAACTTATAGGGAAGGTACAGCAGACTTTTCAAAACGTGTTTTTCAGCCCGAAATAAACGCGTTTTGACAGACTGTTGAATCCCAATGTACCTGCCAGGCTCAGAAGTGCTCACTGACTCAGCTCTTCACCCCAGTGTGCAGAAAGTGTCAAAACGTGTTTTGCAGCACAAATAAACATGTTTCAGCAACTTTGGTCACCCCCATGTAACTTATAGGGAAGGAACAGCTGACTTTTCAAAACGTGTTTTTCAGCCCGAAATAAACGCGTTTTGACAGACTGTTGAATCCCAATGTACCTGCCAGGCTCAGAAGTGCTCACTGACTCAGCTCTTCACCCCAGTGTGCAGAAAGTGTCAAAACGTGTTTTGCAGCACAAATAAACATGTTTCAGCAACTTTGGTCACCCCCATGTAACTTATAGGGAAGGTACAGCAGACTTTTCAAAACGTGTTTTTCAGCCCGAAATAACCGCGTTTTGACAGACTGTTGAATCCCAATGTACCTGCCAGGCTCAGAAGTGCTCACTGACTCAGCTCTTCACCCTAGTGTGCAGAAAGTGTCAAAACGTGTTTTGCAGCACAAATAAACATGTTTCAGCAACTTTGGTCACCCCCATGCAACTTATATGGAAGGTAGAGCAGACTTTTCAAAACGTGTTTTTCAGCCCGAAATAAACGCGTTTTGACAGACTGTTGAATCCCAATGTACCTGCCAGGCTCAGAAGTGCTCACTGACTCAGCTCTTCACCCCAGTGTGCAGAAAGTGTCAATACGTGTTTTGCAGCACAAATAAACATGTTTCAGCAACTTTGGTCACCCCCATGCAACTTATAGGGAAGGTACAGCAGACTTTTCAAAACGTGTTTTTCAGCCCGAAATAAACGCGTTTTGACAGACTGTTGAATCCCAATGTACCTGCCAGGCTCAGAAGTGCTCACTGACTCAGCTCTTCACCCCAGTGTGCAGAAAGTGTCAAAACGTGTTTTGCAGCACAAATAAACATGTTTCAGCAACTTTGGTCACCCCCATGTAACTTATAGGGACGGTACAGCAGACTTTTCAAAACGTGTTTTTCAGCCCGAAATAAACGCGTTTTGACAGACTGTTGAATCCCAATGTACCTGCCAGGCTCAGAAGTGCTCACTGACTCAGCTCTTCACCCCAGTGTGCAGAAAGTGTCAAAACGTGTTTTGCAGCACAAATAAACATGTTTCAGCAACTTTGGTCACCCCCATGTAACTTATAGGGAAGGAACAGCTGACTTTTCAAAACGTGTTTTTCAGCCCGAAATAAACGCGTTTTGACAGACTGTTGAATCCCAATGTACCTGCCAGGCTCAGAAGTGCTCACTGACTCAGCTCTTCACCCCAGTGTGCAGAAAGTGTCAAAACGTGTTTTGCAGCACAAATAAACATGTTTCAGCAACTTTGGTCACCCCCATGTAACTTATAGGGAAGGTACAGCAGACTTTTCAAAACGTGTTTTTCAGCCCGAAATAAACGCGTTTTGACAGACTGTTGAATCCCAATGTACCTGCCAGGCTCAAAAGTGCTCACTGACTCAGCTCTTCACCCTAGTGTGCAGAAAGTGTCAAAACGTGTTTTGCAGCACAAATAAACATGTTTCAGCAACTTTAGTCACCCCCATGCAACTTATAGGGAAGGTACAGCAGACTTTTCAAAACGTGTTTTTCAGCCCGAAATAAACGCGTTTTGACAGACTGTTGAATCCCAATGTACCTGCCAGGCTCAGAAGTGCTCACTGACTCAGCTCTTCACCCCAGTGTGCAGAAAGTGTCAATACGTGTTTTGCAGCACAAATAAACATGTTTCAGCAACTTTGGTCACCCCCATGCAACTTATAGGGAAGGTACAGCAGACTTTTCAAAACGTGTTTTTCAGCCCGAAATAAACGCGTTTTGACAGACTGTTGAATCCCAATGTACCTGCCAGGCTCAGAAGTGCTCACTGACTCAGCTCTTCACCCCAGTGTGCAGAAAGTGTCAAAACGTGTTTTGCAGCACAAATAAACATGTTTCAGCAACTTTGGTCACCCCCATGCAACTTATAGGGAAGGTACAGCAGACTTTTCAAAACGTGTTTTTCAGCCCGAAATAAACGCGTTTTGACAGACTGTTGAATCCCAATGTACCTGCCAGGCTCAGAAGTGCTCACTGACTCAGCTCTTCACCCCAGTGTGCAGAAAGTGTCAAAACGTGTTTTGCAGCACAAATAAACATGTTTCAGCAACTTTGGTCACCCCCATGTAACTTATAGGGAAGGTACAGCAGACTTTTCAAAACGTGTTTTTCTGCCCGAAATAAACGCGTTTTGACAGACTGTTGAATCCCAATGTACCTGCCAGGCTCAAAAGTGCTCACTGACTCAGCTCTTCATCCTAGTGTGCAGAAAGTGTCAAAACGTGTTTTGCAGCACAAATAAACATGTTTCAGCAACTTTGGTCACCCCCATGCAACTTATAGGGAAGGTACAGCAGACTTTTCAAAACGTGTTTTTCAGCCCGAAATAAACGCGTTTTGACAGACTGTTGAATCCCAATGTACCTGCCAGGCTCAGAAGTGCTCACTGACTCAGCTCTTCACCCTAGTGTGCAGAAAGTGTCAAAACGTGTTTTGCAGCACAAATAAACATGTTTCAGCAACTTTGGTCACCCCCATGCAACTTATAGGGAAGGTACAGCAGACTTTTCAAAACGTGTTTTTCAGCCCGAAATAAACGCGTTTTGACAGACTGTTGAATCCCAATGTACCTGCCAGGCTCAGAAGTGCTCACTGACTCAGCTCTTCACCCCAGTGTGCAGAAAGTGTCAAAACGTGTTTTGCAGCACAAATAAACATGTTTCAGCAACTTTGGTCACCCCAATGCAACTTATAGGGAAGGTACAGCAGACTTTTCAAAACGTGTTTTTCAGCCCGAAATAAACGCGTTTTGACAGACTGTTGAATCCCAATGTACCTGCCAGGCTCAGAAGTGCTCACTGACTCAGCTCTTCACCCCAGTGTGCAGAAAGTGTCAAAACGTGTTTTGCAGCACAAATAAACATGTTTCAGCAACTTTGGTCACCCCCATGTAACTTATAGGGACGGTACAGCAGACTTTTCAAAACGTGTTTTTCAGCCCGAAATAAACGCGTTTTGACAGACTGTTGAATCCCAATGTACCTGCCAGGCTCAGAAGTGCTCACTGACTCAGCTCTTCACCCCAGTGTGCAGAAAGTGTCAAAACGTGTTTTGCAGCACAAATAAACATGTTTCAGCAACTTTGGTCACCCCCATGTAACTTATAGGGAAGGAACAGCTGACTTTTCAAAACGTGTTTTTCAGCCCGAAATAAACGCGTTTTGACAGACTGTTGAATCCCAATGTACCTGCCAGGCTCAGAAGTGCTCACTGACTCAGCTCTTCACCCCAGTGTGCAGAAAGTGTCAAAACGTGTTTTGCAGCACAAATAAACATGTTTCAGCAACTTTGGTCACCCCCATGTAACTTATAGGGAAGGTACAGCAGACTTTTCAAAACGTGTTTTTCAGCCCGAAATAAACGCGTTTTGACAGACTGTTGAATCCCAATGTACCTGCCAGGCTCAAAAGTGCTCACTGACTCAGCTCTTCACCCTAGTGTGCAGAAAGTGTCAAAACGTGTTTTGCAGCACAAATAAACATGTTTCAGCAACTTTAGTCACCCCCATGCAACTTATAGGGAAGGTACAGCAGACTTTTCAAAACGTGTTTTTCAGCCCGAAATAAACGCGTTTTGACAGACTGTTGAATCCCAATGTACCTGCCAGGCTCAGAAGTGCTCACTGACTCAGCTCTTCACCCCAGTGTGCAGAAAGTGTCAATACGTGTTTTGCAGCACAAATAAACATGTTTCAGCAACTTTGGTCACCCCCATGCAACTTATAGGGAAGGTACAGCAGACTTTTCAAAACGTGTTTTTCAGCCCGAAATAAACGCGTTTTGACAGACTGTTGAATCCCAATGTACCTGCCAGGCTCAGAAGTGCTCACTGACTCAGCTCTTCACCCCAGTGTGCAGAAAGTGTCAAAACGTGTTTTGCAGCACAAATAAACATGTTTCAGCAACTTTGGTCACCCCCATGCAACTTATAGGGAAGGTACAGCAGACTTTTCAAAACGTGTTTTTCAGCCCGAAATAAACGCGTTTTGACAGACTGTTGAATCCCAATGTACCTGCCAGGCTCAGAAGTGCTCACTGACTCAGCTCTTCACCCCAGTGTGCAGAAAGTGTCAAAACGTGTTTTGCAGCACAAATAAACATGTTTCAGCAACTTTGGTCACCCCCATGTAACTTATAGGGAAGGTACAGCAGACTTTTCAAAACGTGTTTTTCTGCCCGAAATAAACGCGTTTTGACAGACTGTTGAATCCCAATGTACCTGCCAGGCTCAAAAGTGCTCACTGACTCAGCTCTTCATCCTAGTGTGCAGAAAGTGTCAAAACGTGTTTTGCAGCACAAATAAACATGTTTCAGCAACTTTGGTCACCCCCATGCAACTTATAGGGAAGGTACAGCAGACTTTTCAAAACGTGTTTTTCAGCCCGAAATAAACGCGTTTTGACAGACTGTTGAATCCCAATGTACCTGCCAGGCTCAGAAGTGCTCACTGACTCAGCTCTTCACCCTAGTGTGCAGAAAGTGTCAAAACGTGTTTTGCAGCACAAATAAACATGTTTCAGCAACTTTGGTCACCCCCATGCAACTTATAGGGAAGGTACAGCAGACTTTTCAAAACGTGTTTTTCAGCCCGAAATAAACGCGTTTTGACAGACTGTTGAATCCCAATGTACCTGCCAGGCTCAGAAGTGCTCACTGACTCAGCTCTTCACCCCAGTGTGCAGAAAGTGTCAAAACGTGTTTTGCAGCACAAATAAACATGTTTCAGCAACTTTGGTCACCCCAATGCAACTTATAGGGAAGGTACAGCAGACTTTTCAAAACGTGTTTTTCAGCCCGAAATAAACGCGTTTTGACAGACTGTTGAATCCCAATGTACCTGCCAGGCTCAGAAGTGCTCACTGACTCAGCTCTTCACCCCAGTGTGCAGAAAGTGTCAATACGTGTTTTGCAGCACAAATAAACATGTTTCAGCAACTTTGGTCACCCCCATGCAACTTATAGGGAAGGTACAGCAGACTTTTCAAAACGTGTTTTTCAGCCCGAAATAAACGCGTTTTGACAGACTGTTGAATCCCAATGTACCTGCCAGGCTCAGAAGTGCTCACTGACTCAGCTCTTCACCCCAGTGTGCAGAAAGTGTCAAAACGTGTTTTGCAGCACAAATAAACACGTTTCAGCAACTTGGTCACCCCCATGTAACTTATAGGGAAGGTACAGCAGACTTTTCAAAACGTGTTTTTCAGCCCGAAATAAACGCGTTTTGACAGACTGTTGAATCCCAATGTACCTGCCAGGCTCAGAAGTGCTCACTGACTCAGCTCTTCACCCCAGTGTGCAGAAAGTGTCAATACGTGTTTTGCAGCACAAATAAACATGTTTCAGCAACTTTGGTCACCCCCATGCAACTTATAGGGAAGGTACAGCAGACTTTTCAAAACGTGTTTTTCAGCCCGAAATAAACGCGTTTTGACAGACTGTTGAATCCCAATGTACCTGCCAGGCTCAGAAGTGCTCACTGACTCAGCTCTTCACCCCAGTGTGCAGAAAGTGTCAAAACGTGTTTTGCAGCACAAATAAACATGTTTCAGCAACTTTGGTCACCCCCATGTAACTTATAGGGAAGGAACAGCTGACTTTTCAAAACGTGTTTTTCAGCCCGAAATAAACGCGTTTTGACAGACTGTTGAATCCCAATGTACCTGCCAGGCTCAGAAGTGCTCACTGACTCAGCTCTTCACCCCAGTGTGCAGAAAGTGTCAAAACGTGTTTTGCAGCACAAATAAACATGTTTCAGCAACTTTGGTCACCCCCATGTAACTTATAGGGAAGGTACAGCAGACTTTTCAAAACGTGTTTTTCAGCCCGAAATAAACGCGTTTTGACAGACTGTTGAATCCCAATGTACCTGCCAGGCTCAAAAGTGCTCACTGACTCAGCTCTTCACCCTAGTGTGCAGAAAGTGTCAAAACGTGTTTTGCAGCACAAATAAACATGTTTCAGCAACTTTGGTCACCCCCATGCAACTTATAGGGAAGGTACAGCAGACTTTTCAAAACGTGTTTTTCAGCCCGAAATAAACGCGTTTTGACAGACTGTTGAATCCCAATGTACCTGCCAGGCTCAGAAGTGCTCACTGACTCAGCTCTTCACCCCAGTGTGCAGAAAGTGTCAATACGTGTTTTGCAGCACAAATAAACATGTTTCAGCAACTTTGGTAACCCCCATGCAACTAATAGGGAAGGTACAGCAGACTTTTCAAAACGTGTTTTTCAGCCCGAAATAAACGCGTTTTGACAGACTGTTGAATCCCAATGTACCTGCCAGGCTCAGAAGTGCTCACTGACTCAGCTCTTCACCCCAGTGTGCAGAAAGTGTCAATACGTGTTTTGCAGCACAAATAAACATGTTTCAGCAACTTTGGTCACCCCCATGCAACTTATAGGGAAGGTACAGCAGACTTTTCAAAACGTGTTTTTCAGCCCGAAATAAACGCGTTTTGACAGACTGTTGAATCCCAATGTACCTGCCAGGCTCAGAAGTGCTCACTGACTCAGCTCTTCACCCCAGTGTGCAGAAAGTGTCAAAACGTGTTTTGCAGCACAAATAAACATGTTTCAGCAACTTTGGTCACCCCCATGTAACTTATAGGGAAGGAACAGCTGACTTTTCAAAACGTGTTTTTCAGCCCGAAATAAACGCGTTTTGACAGACTGTTGAATCCCAATGTACCTGCCAGGCTCAGAAGTGCTCACTGACTCAGCTCTTCACCCCAGTGTGCAGAAAGTGTCAAAACGTGTTTTGCAGCACAAATAAACATGTTTCAGCAACTTTGGTCACCCCCATGTAACTTATAGGGAAGGTACAGCAGACTTTTCAAAACGTGTTTTTCAGCCCGAAATAAACGCGTTTTGACAGACTGTTGAATCCCAATGTACCTGCCAGGCTCAAAAGTGCTCACTGACTCAGCTCTTCACCCTAGTGTGCAGAAAGTGTCAAAACGTGTTTTGCAGCACAAATAAACATGTTTCAGCAACTTTGGTCACCCCCATGCAACTTATAGGGAAGGTACAGCAGACTTTTCAAAACGTGTTTTTCAGCCCGAAATAAACGCGTTTTGACAGACTGTTGAATCCCAATGTACCTGCCAGGCTCAGAAGTGCTCACTGACTCAGCTCTTCACCCCAGTGTGCAGAAAGTGTCAATACGTGTTTTGCAGCACAAATAAACATGTTTCAGCAACTTTGGTAACCCCCATGCAACTAATAGGGAAGGTACAGCAGACTTTTCAAAACGTGTTTTTCAGCCCGAAATAAACGCGTTTTGACAGACTGTTGAATCCCAATGTACCTGCCAGGCTCAGAAGTGCTCACTGACTCAGCTCTTCACCCCAGTGTGCAGAAAGTGTCAAAACGTGTTTTGCAGCACAAATAAACATGTTTCAGCAACTTTGGTCACCCCCATGTAACTTATAGGGAAGGAACAGCTGACTTTTCAAAACGTGTTTTTCAGCCCGAAATAAACGCGTTTTGACAGACTGTTGAATCCCAATGTACCTGCCAGGCTCAGAAGTGCTCACTGACTCAGCTCTTCACCCCAGTGTGCAGAAAGTGTCAAAACGTGTTTTGCAGCACAAATAAACATGTTTCAGCAACTTTGGTCACCCCCATGCAACTTATATGGAAGGTAGAGCAGACTTTTCAAAACGTGTTTTTCAGCCCGAAATAAACGCGTTTTGACAGACTGTTGAATCCCAATGTACCTGCCAGGCTCAGAAGTGCTCACTGACTCAGCTCTTCACCCCAGTGTGCAGAAAGTGTCAATACGTGTTTTGCAGCACAAATAAACATGTTTCAGCAACTTTGGTCACCCCCATGCAACTTATAGGGAAGGTACAGCAGACTTTTCAAAACGTGTTTTTCAGCCCGAAATAAACGCGTTTTGACAGACTGTTGAATCCCAATGTACCTGCCAGGCTCAGAAGTGCTCACTGACTCAGCTCTTCACCCCAGTGTGCAGAAAGTGTCAAAACGTGTTTTGCAGCACAAATAAACATGTTTCAGCAACTTTGGTCACCCCCATGTAACTTATAGGGAAGGTACAGCAGACTTTTCAAAACGTGTTTTTCAGCCCGAAATAAACGCGTTTTGACAGACTGTTGAATCCCAATGTACCTGCCAGGCTCAGAAGTGCTCACTGACTCAGCTCTTCACCCCAGTGTGCAGAAAGTGTCAAAACGTGTTTTGCAGCACAAATAAACATGTTTCAGCAACTTTGGTCACCCCCATGTAACTTATAGGGAAGGAACAGCTGACTTTTCAAAACGTGTTTTTCAGCCCGAAATAAACGCGTTTTGACAGACTGTTGAATCCCAATGTACCTGCCAGGCTCAGAAGTGCTCACTGACTCAGCTCTTCACCCCAGTGTGCAGAAAGTGTCAAAACGTGTTTTGCAGCACAAATAAACATGTTTCAGCAACTTTGGTCACCCCCATGCAACTTATAGGGAAGGTACAGCAGACTTTTCAAAACGTGTTTTTCAGCCCGAAATAAACGCGTTTTGACAGACTGTTGAATCCCAATGTACCTGCCAGGCTCAGAAGTGCTCACTGACTCAGCTCTTCACCCCAGTGTGCAGAAAGTGTCAAAACGTGTTTTGCAGCACAAATAAACATGTTTCAGCAACTTTGGTCACCCCCATGTAACTTATAGGGAAGGTACAGCAGACTTTTCAAAACGTGTTTTTCTGCCCGAAATAAACGCGTTTTGACAGACTGTTGAATCCCAATGTACCTGCCAGGCTCAAAAGTGCTCACTGACTCAGCTCTTCATCCTAGTGTGCAGAAAGTGTCAAAACGTGTTTTGCAGCACAAATAAACATGTTTCAGCAACTTTGGTCACCCCCATGCAACTTATAGGGAAGGTACAGCAGACTTTTCAAAACGTGTTTTTCAGCCCGAAATAAACGCGTTTTGACAGACTGTTGAATCCCAATGTACCTGCCAGGCTCAGAAGTGCTCACTGACTCAGCTCTTCACCCTAGTGTGCAGAAAGTGTCAAAACGTGTTTTGCAGCACAAATAAACATGTTTCAGCAACTTTGGTCACCCCCATGCAACTTATAGGGAAGGTACAGCACACTTTTCAAAACGTGTTTTTCAGCCCGAAATAAACGCGTTTTGACAGACTGTTGAATCCCAATGTACCTGCCAGGCTCAGAAGTGCTCACTGACTCAGCTCTTCACCCCAGTGTGCAGAAAGTGTCAAAACGTGTTTTGCAGCACAAATAAACATGTTTCAGCAACTTTGGTCACCCCAATGCAACTTATAGGGAAGGTACAGCAGACTTTTCAAAACGTGTTTTTCAGCCCGAAATAAACGCGTTTTGACAGACTGTTGAATCCCAATGTACCTGCCAGGCTCAGAAGTGCTCACTGACTCAGCTCTTCACCCCAGTGTGCAGAAAGTGTCAATACGTGTTTTGCAGCACAAATAAACATGTTTCAGCAACTTTGGTCACCCCCATGCAACTTATAGGGAAGGTACAGCAGACTTTTCAAAACGTGTTTTTCAGCCCGAAATAAACGCGTTTTGACAGACTGTTGAATCCCAATGTACCTGCCAGGCTCAGAAGTGCTCACTGACTCAGCTCTTCACCCCAGTGTGCAGAAAGTGTCAAAACGTGTTTTGCAGCACAAATAAACACGTTTCAGCAACTTGGTCACCCCCATGTAACTTATAGGGAAGGTACAGCAGACTTTTCAAAACGTGTTTTTCAGCCCGAAATAAACGCGTTTTGACAGACTGTTGAATCCCAATGTACCTGCCAGGCTCAGAAGTGCTCACTGACTCAGCTCTTCACCCCAGTGTGCAGAAAGTGTCAATACGTGTTTTGCAGCACAAATAAACATGTTTCAGCAACTTTGGTCACCCCCATGCAACTTATAGGGAAGGTACAGCAGACTTTTCAAAACGTGTTTTTCAGCCCGAAATAAACGCGTTTTGACAGACTGTTGAATCCCAATGTACCTGCCAGGCTCAGAAGTGCTCACTGACTCAGCTCTTCACCCCAGTGTGCAGAAAGTGTCAAAACGTGTTTTGCAGCACAAATAAACATGTTTCAGCAACTTTGGTCACCCCCATGTAACTTATAGGGAAGGAACAGCTGACTTTTCAAAACGTGTTTTTCAGCCCGAAATAAACGCGTTTTGACAGACTGTTGAATCCCAATGTACCTGCCAGGCTCAGAAGTGCTCACTGACTCAGCTCTTCACCCCAGTGTGCAGAAAGTGTCAAAACGTGTTTTGCAGCACAAATAAACATGTTTCAGCAACTTTGGTCACCCCCATGTAACTTATAGGGAAGGTACAGCAGACTTTTCAAAACGTGTTTTTCAGCCCGAAATAAACGCGTTTTGACAGACTGTTGAATCCCAATGTACCTGCCAGGCTCAAAAGTGCTCACTGACTCAGCTCTTCACCCTAGTGTGCAGAAAGTGTCAAAACGTGTTTTGCAGCACAAATAAACATGTTTCAGCAACTTTGGTCACCCCCATGCAACTTATAGGGAAGGTACAGCAGACTTTTCAAAACGTGTTTTTCAGCCCGAAATAAACGCGTTTTGACAGACTGTTGAATCCCAATGTACCTGCCAGGCTCAGAAGTGCTCACTGACTCAGCTCTTCACCCCAGTGTGCAGAAAGTGTCAAAACGTGTTTTGCAGCACAAATAAACATGTTTCAGCAACTTTGGTCACCCCCATGTAACTTATAGGGAAGGAACAGCTGACTTTTCAAAACGTGTTTTTCAGCCCGAAATAAACGCGTTTTGACAGACTGTTGAATCCCAATGTACCTGCCAGGCTCAGAAGTGCTCACTGACTCAGCTCTTCACCCCAGTGTGCAGAAAGTTTCAAAACGTGTTTTGCAGCACAAATAAACATGTTTCAGCAACTTTGGTCACCCCCATGTAACTTATAGGGAAGGTAGAGCAGACTTTTCAAAACGTGTTTTTCAGCCCGAAATAACCGCGTTTTGACAGACTGTTGAATCCCAATGTACCTGCCAGGCTCAGAAGTGCTCACTGACTCAGCTCTTCACCCTAGTGTGCAGAAAGTGTCAAAACGTGTTTTGCAGCACAAATAAACATGTTTCAGCAACTTTGGTCACCCCCATGCAACTTATATGGAAGGTAGAGCAGACTTTTCAAAACGTGTTTTTCAGCCCGAAATAAACGCGTTTTGACAGACTGTTGAATCCCAATGTACCTGCCAGGCTCAGAAGTGCTCACTGACTCAGCTCTTCACCCCAGTGTGCAGAAAGTGTCAATACGTGTTTTGCAGCACAAATAAACATGTTTCAGCAACTTTGGTCACCCCCATGCAACTTATAGGGAAGGTACAGCAGACTTTTCAAAACGTGTTTTTCAGCCCGAAATAAACGCGTTTTGACAGACTGTTGAATCCCAATGTACCTGCCAGGCTCAGAAGTGCTCACTGACTCAGCTCTTCACCCCAGTGTGCAGAAAGTGTCAAAACGTGTTTTGCAGCACAAATAAACATGTTTCAGCAACTTTGGTCACCCCCATGTAACTTATAGGGAAGGTACAGCAGACTTTTCAAAACGTGTTTTTCAGCCCGAAATAAACGCGTTTTGACAGACTGTTGAATCCCAATGTACCTGCCAGGCTCAGAAGTGCTCACTGACTCAGCTCTTCACCCCAGTGTGCAGAAAGTGTCAAAACGTGTTTTGCAGCACAAATAAACATGTTTCAGCAACTTTGGTCACCCCCATGTAACTTATAGGGAAGGTACAGCAGACTTTTCAAAACGTGTTTTTCAGACCGAAATAAACGCGTTTTGACAGACTGTTGAATCCCAATGTACCTGCCAGGCTCAAAAGTGCTCACTGACTCAGCTCTTCACCCTAGTGTGCAGAAAGTGTCAAAACGTGTTTTGCAGCACAAATAAACATGTTTCAGCAACTTTAGTCACCCCCATGCAACTTATAGGGAAGGTACAGCAGACTTTTCAAAACGTGTTTTTCAGCCCGAAATAAACGCGTTTTGACAGACTGTTGAATCCCAATGTACCTGCCAGGCTCAGAAGTGCTCACTGACTCAGCTCTTCATCCTAGTGTGCAGAAAGTGTCAAAACGTGTTTTGCAGCACAAATAAACATGTTTCAGCAACTTTGGTCGCCCCCATGCAACTTATAGGGAAGGTACAGCAGACTTTTCAAAACGTGTTTTTCAGCCCGAAATAAACGCGTTTTGACAGACTGTTGAATCCCAATGTACCTGCCAGGCTCAGAAGTGCTCACTGACTCAGCTCTTCACCCTAGTGTGCAGAAAGTGTCAAAACGTGTTTTGCAGCACAAATAAACATGTTTCAGCAACTTTGGTCACCCCCATGCAACTTATAGGGAAGGTACAGCAGACTTTTCAAAACGTGTTTTTCAGCCCGAAATAAACGCGTTTTGACAGACTGTTGAATCCCAATGTACCTGCCAGGCTCAGAAGTGCTCACTGACTCAGCTCTTCACCCCAGTGTGCAGAAAGTGTCAAAACGTGTTTTGCAGCACAAATAAACATGTTTCAGCAACTTTGGTCACCCCAATGCAACTTATAGGGAAGGTACAGCAGACTTTTCAAAACGTGTTTTTCAGCCCGAAATAAACGCGTTTTGACAGACTGTTGAATCCCAATGTACCTGCCAGGCTCAGAAGTGCTCACTGACTCAGCTCTTCACCCCAGTGTGCAGAAAGTGTCAATACGTGTTTTGCAGCACAAATAAACATGTTTCAGCAACTTTGGTCACCCCCATGCAACTTATAGGGAAGGTACAGCAGACTTTTCAAAACGTGTTTTTCAGCCCGAAATAAACGCGTTTTGACAGACTGTTGAATCCCAATGTACCTGCCAGGCTCAGAAGTGCTCACTGACTCAGCTCTTCACCCCAGTGTGCAGAAAGTGTCAATACGTGTTTTGCAGCACAAATAAACATGTTTCAGCAACTTTGGTCACCCCCATGCAACTTATAGGGAAGGTACAGCAGACTTTTCAAAACGTGTTTTTCAGCCCGAAATAAACGCGTTTTGACAGACTGTTGAATCCCAATGTACCTGCCAGGCTCAGAAGTGCTCACTGACTCAGCTCTTCACCCCAGTGTGCAGAAAGTGTCAAAACGTGTTTTGCAGCACAAATAAACATGTTTCAGCAACTTTGGTCACCCCAATGCAACTTATAGGGAAGGTACAGCAGACTTTTCAAAACGTGTTTTTCAGCCCGAAATAAACGCGTTTTGACAGACTGTTGAATCCCAATGTACCTGCCAGGCTCAGAAGTGCTCACTGACTCAGCTCTTCACCCCAGTGTGCAGAAAGTGTCAATACGTGTTTTGCAGCACAAATAAACATGTTTCAGCAACTTTGGTCACCCCCATGCAACTTATAGGGAAGGTAGAGCAGACTTTTCAAAACGTGTTTTTCAGCCCGAAATAAACGCGTTTTGACAGACTGTTGAATCCCAATGTACCTGCCAGGCTCAGAAGTGCTCACTGACTCAGCTCTTCACCCCAGTGTGCAGAAAGTGTCAAAACGTGTTTTGAAGCACAAATAAACATGTTTCAGCAACTTTGGTCACCCCCATGTAACTTATAGGGAAGGAACAGCTGACTTTTCAAAACGTGTTTTTCAGCCCGAAATAAACGCGTTTTGACAGACTGTTGAATCCCAATGTACCTGCCAGGCTCAGAAGTGCTCACTGACTCAGCTCTTCACCCCAGTGTGCAGAAAATGTCAAAACGTGTTTTGCAGCACAAATAAACATGTTTCAGCAACTTTGGTCACCCCCATGCAACTTATAGGGAAGGTACAGCAGACTTTTCAAAACGTGTTTTTCAGCCCGAAATAAACGCGTTTTGACAGACTGTTGAATCCCAATGTACCTGCCAGGCTCAGAAGTGCTCACTGACTCAGCTCTTCACCCCAGTGTGCAGAAAGTGTCAAAACGTGTTTTGCAGCACAAATAAACATGTTTCAGCAACTTTGGTCACCCCCATGTAACTTATAGTGAAGGAACAGCTGACTTTTCAAAACGTGTTTTTCAGCCCGAAATAAACGCGTTTTGACAGACTGTTGAATCCCAATGTACCTGCCAGGCTCAGAAGTGCTCACTGACTCAGCTCTTCACCCCAGTGTGCAGAAAGTGTCAAAACGTGTTTTGCAGCACAAATAAACATGTTTCAGCAACTTTGGTCACCCCCATGTAACTTATAGGGAAGGTACAGCAGACTTTTCAAAACGTGTTTTTCAGCCCGAAATAAACGCGTTTTGACAGACTGTTGAATCCCAATGTACCTGCCAGGCTCAAAAGTGCTCACTGACTCAGCTCTTCACCCTAGTGTGCAGAAAGTGTCAAAACGTGTTTTGCAGCACAAATAAACATGTTTCAGCAACTTTGGTCACCCCCATGCAACTTATAGGGAAGGTACAGCAGACTTTTCAAAACGTGTTTTTCAGCCCGAAATAAACGCGTTTTGACAGACTGTTGAATCCCAATGTACCTGCCAGGCTCAGAAGTGCTCACTGACTCAGCTCTTCACCCCAGTGTGCAGAAAGTGTCAAAACGTGTTTTGCAGCACAAATAAACATGTTTTAGCAACTTTGGTCACCCCCATGCAACTTATAGGGAAGGTACAGCAGACTTTTCAAAACGTGTTTTTCAGCCCGAAATAAACGCGTTTTGACAGACTGTTGAATCCCAATGTACCTGCCAGGCTCAGAAGTGCTCACTGACTCAGCTCTTCACCCCAGTGTGCAGAAAGTGTCAAAACGTGTTTTGCAGCACAAATAAACATGTTTCAGCAACTTTGGTCACCCCCATGCAACTTATAGGGAAGGTACAGCAGACTTTTCAAAACGTGTTTTTCAGCCCGAAATAAACGCGTTTTGACAGACTGTTGAATCCCAAAGTACCTGCCAGGCTCAGAAGTGCTCACTGACTCAGCTCTTCACCCCAGTGTGCAGAAAGTGTCAAAACGTGTTTTGCAGCACAAATAAACATGTTTCAGCAACTTTGGTCACCCCCATGTAACTTATAGGGAAGGTACAGCACACTTTTCAAAACGTGTTTTTCAGCCCGAAATAAACGCGTTTTGACAGACTGTTGAATCCCAATGTACCTGCCAGGCTCAAAAGTGCTCACTGACTCAGCTCTTCACCCTAGTGTGCAGAAAGTGTCAAAACGTGTTTTGCAGCACAAATAAACATGTTTCAGCAACTTTAGTCACCCCCATGCAACTTATAGGGAAGGTACAGCAGACTTTTCAAAACGTGTTTTTCAGCCCGAAATAAACGCGTTTTGACAGACTGTTGAATCCCAATGTACCTGCCAGGCTCAGAAGTGCTCACTGACTCAGCTCTTCACCCCAGTGTGCAGAAAGTGTCAAAACGTGTTTTGCAGCACAAATAAACATGTTTCAGCAACTTTGGTCACCCCCATGCAACTTATAGGGAAGGTACAGCAGACTTTTCAAAACGTGTTTTTCAGCCCGAATAAACGCGTTTTGACAGACTGTTGAATCCCAATGTACCTGCCAGGCTCAGAAGTGCTCACTGACTCAGCTCTTCACCCCAGTGTGCAGAAAGTGTCAATACGTGTTTTGCAGCACAAATAAACATGTTTCAGCAACTTTGGTCACCCCCATGCAACTTATAGGGAAGGTACAGCAGACTTTTCAAAACTTGTTTTTCAGACCGAAATAAACGCGTTTTGACAGACTGTTGAATCCCAATGTACCTGCCAGGCTCAGAAGTGCTCACTGACTCAGCTCTTCACCCTAGTGTGCAGAAAGTGTCAAAACGTGTTTTGCAGCACAAATAAACATGTTTCAGCAACTTTGGTCACCCCCATGTAACTTATAGGGAAGGTACAGCAGACTTTTCAAAACGTGTTTTTCAGCCCGAAATAAACGCGTTTTGACAGACTGTTGAATCCCAATGTACCTGCCAGGCTCAGAAGTGCTCACTGACTCAGCTCTTCACCCTAGTGTGCAGAAAGTGTCAAAACGTGTTTTGCAGCACAAATAAACATGTTTCAGCAACTTTGGTCACCCCCATGCAACTTATAGGGAAGGTACAGCAGACTTTTCAAAACGTGTTTTTCAGCCCGAAATAAACGCGTTTTGACAGACTGTTGAATCCCAATGTACCTGCCAGGCTCAGAAGTGCTCACTGACTCAGCTCTTCACCCCAGTGTGCAGAAAGTGTCAATACGTGTTTTGCAGCACAAATAAACATGTTTCAGCAACTTTGGTCACCCCCATGCAACTTATAGGGAAGGTACAGCAGACTTTTCAAAACGTGTTTTTCAGCCCGAAATAAACGCGTTTTGACAGACTGTTGAATCCCAATGTACCTGCCAGGCTCAGAAGTGCTCACTGACTCAGCTCTTCACCCCAGTGTGCAGAAAGTGTCAAAACGTGTTTTGCAGCACAAATAAACATGTTTCAGCAACTTTGGTCACCCCCATGCAACTTATAGGGAAGGTACAGCAGACTTTTCAAAACGTGTTTTTCAGCCCGAAATAAACGCGTTTTGACAGACTGTTGAATCCCAATGTACCTGCCAGGCTCAGAAGTGCTCACTGACTCAGCTCTTCACCCCAGTGTGCAGAAAGTGTCAAAACGTGTTTTGCAGCACAAATAAACATGTTTCAGCAACTTTGGTCACCCCCATGTAACTTATAGGGAAGGTACAGCAGACTTTTCAAAACGTGTTTTTCTGCCCGAAATAAACGCGTTTTGACAGACTGTTGAATCCCAATGTACCTGCCAGGCTCAAAAGTGCTCACTGACTCAGCTCTTCATCCTAGTGTGCAGAAAGTGTCAAAACGTGTTTTGCAGCACAAATAAACATGTTTCAGCAACTTTGGTCACCCCCATGCAACTTATAGGGAAGGTACAGCAGACTTTTCAAAACGTGTTTTTCAGCCCGAAATAAACGCGTTTTGACAGACTGTTGAATCCCAATGTACCTGCCAGGCTCAGAAGTGCTCACTGACTCAGCTCTTCACCCTAGTGTGCAGAAAGTGTCAAAACGTGTTTTGCAGCACAAATAAACATGTTTCAGCAACTTTGGTCACCCCCATGCAACTTATAGGGAAGGTACAGCAGACTTTTCAAAACGTGTTTTTCAGCCCGAAATAAACGCGTTTTGACAGACTGTTGAATCCCAATGTACCTGCCAGGCTCAGAAGTGCTCACTGACTCAGCTCTTCACCCCAGTGTGCAGAAAGTGTCAAAACGTGTTTTGCAGCACAAATAAACATGTTTCAGCAACTTTGGTCACCCCAATGCAACTTATAGGGAAGGTACAGCAGACTTTTCAAAACGTGTTTTTCAGCCCGAAATAAACGCGTTTTGACAGACTGTTGAATCCCAATGTACCTGCCAGGCTCAGAAGTGCTCACTGACTCAGCTCTTCACCCCAGTGTGCAGAAAGTGTCAATACGTGTTTTGCAGCACAAATAAACATGTTTCAGCAACTTTGGTCACCCCCATGCAACTTATAGGGAAGGTACAGCAGACTTTTCAAAACGTGTTTTTCAGCCCGAAATAAACGCGTTTTGACAGACTGTTGAATCCCAATGTACCTGCCAGGCTCAGAAGTGCTCACTGACTCAGCTCTTCACCCCAGTGTGCAGAAAGTGTCAATACGTGTTTTGCAGCACAAATAAACATGTTTCAGCAACTTTGGTCACCCCCATGCAACTTATAGGGAAGGTACAGCAGACTTTTCAAAACTTGTTTTTCAGACCGAAATAAACGCGTTTTGACAGACTGTTGAATCCCAATGTACCTGCCAGGCTCAGAAGTGCTCACTGACTCAGCTCTTCACCCCAGTGTGCAGAAAGTGTCAAAACGTGTTTTGCAGCACAAATAAACATGTTTCAGCAACTTTGGTCACCCCAATGCAACTTATAGGGAAGGTACAGCAGACTTTTCAAAACGTGTTTTTCAGCCCGAAATAAACGCGTTTTGACAGACTGTTGAATCCCAATGTACCTGCCAGGCTCAGAAGTGCTCACTGACTCAGCTCTTCACCCCAGTGTGCAGAAAGTGTCAATACGTGTTTTGCAGCACAAATAAACATGTTTCAGCAACTTTGGTCACCCCCATGCAACTTATAGGGAAGGTAGAGCAGACTTTTCAAAACGTGTTTTTCAGCCCGAAATAAACGCGTTTTGACAGACTGTTGAATCCCAATGTACCTGCCAGGCTCAGAAGTGCTCACTGACTCAGCTCTTCACCCCAGTGTGCAGAAAGTGTCAAAACGTGTTTTGAAGCACAAATAAACATGTTTCAGCAACTTTGGTCACCCCCATGTAACTTATAGGGAAGGAACAGCTGACTTTTCAAAACGTGTTTTTCAGCCCGAAATAAACGCGTTTTGACAGACTGTTGAATCCCAATGTACCTGCCAGGCTCAGAAGTGCTCACTGACTCAGCTCTTCACCCCAGTGTGCAGAAAATGTCAAAACGTGTTTTGCAGCACAAATAAACATGTTTCAGCAACTTTGGTCACCCCCATGCAACTTATAGGGAAGGTACAGCAGACTTTTCAAAACGTGTTTTTCAGCCCGAAATAAACGCGTTTTGACAGACTGTTGAATCCCAATGTACCTGCCAGGCTCAGAAGTGCTCACTGACTCAGCTCTTCACCCCAGTGTGCAGAAAGTGTCAAAACGTGTTTTGCAGCACAAATAAACATGTTTCAGCAACTTTGGTCACCCCCATGTAACTTATAGTGAAGGAACAGCTGACTTTTCAAAACGTGTTTTTCAGCCCGAAATAAACGCGTTTTGACAGACTGTTGAATCCCAATGTACCTGCCAGGCTCAGAAGTGCTCACTGACTCAGCTCTTCACCCCAGTGTGCAGAAAGTGTCAAAACGTGTTTTGCAGCACAAATAAACATGTTTCAGCAACTTTGGTCACCCCCATGTAACTTATAGGGAAGGTACAGCAGACTTTTCAAAACGTGTTTTTCAGCCCGAAATAAACGCGTTTTGACAGACTGTTGAATCCCAATGTACCTGCCAGGCTCAAAAGTGCTCACTGACTCAGCTCTTCACCCTAGTGTGCAGAAAGTGTCAAAACGTGTTTTGCAGCACAAATAAACATGTTTCAGCAACTTTGGTCACCCCCATGCAACTTATAGGGAAGGTACAGCAGACTTTTCAAAACGTGTTTTTCAGCCCGAAATAAACGCGTTTTGACAGACTGTTGAATCCCAATGTACCTGCCAGGCTCAGAAGTGCTCACTGACTCAGCTCTTCACCCCAGTGTGCAGAAAGTGTCAAAACGTGTTTTGCAGCACAAATAAACATGTTTCAGCAACTTTGGTCACCCCCATGCAACTTATAGGGAAGGTACAGCAGACTTTTCAAAACGTGTTTTTCAGCCCGAAATAAACGCGTTTTGACAGACTGTTGAATCCCAATGTACCTGCCAGGCTCAGAAGTGCTCACTGACTCAGCTCTTCACCCCAGTGTGCAGAAAGTGTCAAAACGTGTTTTGCAGCACAAATAAACATGTTTCAGCAACTTTGGTCACCCCCATGCAACTTATAGGGAAGGTACAGCAGACTTTTCAAAACGTGTTTTTCAGCCCGAAATAAACGCGTTTTGACAGACTGTTGAATCCCAAAGTACCTGCCAGGCTCAGAAGTGCTCACTGACTCAGCTCTTCACCCCAGTGTGCAGAAAGTGTCAAAACGTGTTTTGCAGCACAAATAAACATGTTTCAGCAACTTTGGTCACCCCCATGTAACTTATAGGGAAGGTACAGCACACTTTTCAAAACGTGTTTTTCAGCCCGAAATAAACGCGTTTTGACAGACTGTTGAATCCCAATGTACCTGCCAGGCTCAAAAGTGCTCACTGACTCAGCTCTTCACCCTAGTGTGCAGAAAGTGTCAAAACGTGTTTTGCAGCACAAATAAACATGTTTCAGCAACTTTAGTCACCCCCATGCAACTTATAGGGAAGGTACAGCAGACTTTTCAAAACGTGTTTTTCAGCCCGAAATAAACGCGTTTTGACAGACTGTTGAATCCCAATGTACCTGCCAGGCTCAGAAGTGCTCACTGACTCAGCTCTTCACCCCAGTGTGCAGAAAGTGTCAAAACGTGTTTTGCAGCACAAATAAACATGTTTCAGCAACTTTGGTCACCCCCATGCAACTTATAGGGAAGGTACAGCAGACTTTTCAAAACGTGTTTTTCAGCCCGAATAAACGCGTTTTGACAGACTGTTGAATCCCAATGTACCTGCCAGGCTCAGAAGTGCTCACTGACTCAGCTCTTCACCCCAGTGTGCAGAAAGTGTCAATACGTGTTTTGCAGCACAAATAAACATGTTTCAGCAACTTTGGTCACCCCCATGCAACTTATAGGGAAGGTACAGCAGACTTTTCAAAACTTGTTTTTCAGACCGAAATAAACGCGTTTTGACAGACTGTTGAATCCCAATGTACCTGCCAGGCTCAGAAGTGCTCACTGACTCAGCTCTTCACCCTAGTGTGCAGAAAGTGTCAAAACGTGTTTTGCAGCACAAATAAACATGTTTCAGCAACTTTGGTCACCCCCATGTAACTTATAGGGAAGGTACAGCAGACTTTTCAAAACGTGTTTTTCAGCCCGAAATAAACGCGTTTTGACAGACTGTTGAATCCCAATGTACCTGCCAGGCTCAGAAGTGCTCACTGACTCAGCTCTTCACCCTAGTGTGCAGAAAGTGTCAAAACGTGTTTTGCAGCACAAATAAACATGTTTCAGCAACTTTGGTCACCCCCATGCAACTTATAGGGAAGGTACAGCAGACTTTTCAAAACTTGTTTTTCAGACCGAAATAAACGCGTTTTGACAGACTGTTGAATCCCAATGTACCTGCCAGGCTCAGAAGTGCTCACTGACTCAGCTCTTCACCCCAGTGTGCAGAAAGTGTCAAAACGTGTTTTGCAGCACAAATAAACATGTTTCAGCAACTTTGGTCACCCCCATGCAACTTATAGGGAAGGTACAGCAGACTTTTCAAAACGTGTTTTTCAGCCCGAAATAAACGCGTTTTGACAGACTGTTGAATCCCAAAGTACCTGCCAGGCTCAGAAGTGCTCACTGACTCAGCTCTTCACCCCAGTGTGCAGAAAGTGTCAAAACGTGTTTTGCAGCACAAATAAACATGTTTCAGCAACTTTGGTCACCCCCATGTAACTTATAGGGAAGGTACAGCACACTTTTCAAAACGTGTTTTTCAGCCCGAAATAAACGCGTTTTGACAGACTGTTGAATCCCAATGTACCTGCCAGGCTCAAAAGTGCTCACTGACTCAGCTCTTCACCCTAGTGTGCAGAAAGTGTCAAAACGTGTTTTGCAGCACAAATAAACATGTTTCAGCAACTTTAGTCACCCCCATGCAACTTATAGGGAAGGTACAGCAGACTTTTCAAAACGTGTTTTTCAGCCCGAAATAAACGCGTTTTGACAGACTGTTGAATCCCAATGTACCTGCCAGGCTCAGAAGTGCTCACTGACTCAGCTCTTCACCCCAGTGTGCAGAAAGTGTCAAAACGTGTTTTGCAGCACAAATAAACATGTTTCAGCAACTTTGGTCACCCCCATGCAACTTATAGGGAAGGTACAGCAGACTTTTCAAAACGTGTTTTTCAGCCCGAATAAACGCGTTTTGACAGACTGTTGAATCCCAATGTACCTGCCAGGCTCAGAAGTGCTCACTGACTCAGCTCTTCACCCCAGTGTGCAGAAAGTGTCAATACGTGTTTTGCAGCACAAATAAACATGTTTCAGCAACTTTGGTCACCCCCATGCAACTTATAGGGAAGGTACAGCAGACTTTTCAAAACTTGTTTTTCAGACCGAAATAAACGCGTTTTGACAGACTGTTGAATCCCAATGTACCTGCCAGGCTCAGAAGTGCTCACTGACTCAGCTCTTCACCCTAGTGTGCAGAAAGTGTCAAAACGTGTTTTGCAGCACAAATAAACATGTTTCAGCAACTTTGGTCACCCCCATGTAACTTATAGGGAAGGTACAGCAGACTTTTCAAAACGTGTTTTTCAGCCCGAAATAAACGCGTTTTGACAGACTGTTGAATCCCAATGTACCTGCCAGGCTCAGAAGTGCTCACTGACTCAGCTCTTCACCCTAGTGTGCAGAAAGTGTCAAAACGTGTTTTGCAGCACAAATAAACATGTTTCAGCAACTTTGGTCACCCCCATGCAACTTATAGGGAAGGTACAGCAGACTTTTCAAAACGTGTTTTTCAGCCCGAAATAAACGCGTTTTGACAGACTGTTGAATCCCAATGTACCTGCCAGGCTCAGAAGTGCTCACTGACTCAGCTCTTCACCCCAGTGTGCAGAAAGTGTCAATACGTGTTTTGCAGCACAAATAAACATGTTTCAGCAACTTTGGTCACCCCCATGCAACTTATAGGGAAGGTACAGCAGACTTTTCAAAACGTGTTTTTCAGCCCGAAATAAACGCGTTTTGACAGACTGTTGAATCCCAATGTACCTGCCAGGCTCAGAAGTGCTCACTGACTCAGCTCTTCAACCCAGTGTGCAGAAAGTGTCAAAACGTGTTTTGCAGCACAAATAAACATGTTTCAGCAACTTTGGTCACCCCCATGTAACTTATAGGGAAGGAACAGCTGACTTTTCAAAACGTGTTTTTCAGCCCGAAATAAACGCGTTTTGACAGACTGTTGAATCCCAATGTACCTGCCAGGCTCAGAAGTGCTCACTGACTCAGCTCTTCACCCCAGTGTGCAGAAAATGTCAAAACGTGTTTTGCAGCACAAATAAACATGTTTCAGCAACTTTGGTCACCCCCATGCAACTTATAGGGAAGGTACAGCAGACTTTTCAAAACGTGTTTTTCAGCCCGAAATAAACGCGTTTTGACAGACTGTTGAATCCCAATGTACCTGCCAGGCTCAGAAGTGCTCACTGACTCAGCTCTTCACCCCAGTGTGCAGAAAGTGTCAAAACGTGTTTTGCAGCACAAATAAACATGTTTCAGCAACTTTGGTCACCCCCATGTAACTTATAGTGAAGGAACAGCTGACTTTTCAAAACGTGTTTTTCAGCCCGAAATAAACGCGTTTTGACAGACTGTTGAATCCCAATGTACCTGCCAGGCTCAGAAGTGCTCACTGACTCAGCTCTTCACCCCAGTGTGCAGAAAGTGTCAAAACGTGTTTTGCAGCACAAATAAACATGTTTCAGCAACTTTGGTCACCCCCATGTAACTTATAGGGAAGGTACAGCAGACTTTTCAAAACGTGTTTTTCAGCCCGAAATAAACGCGTTTTGACAGACTGTTGAATCCCAATGTACCTGCCAGGCTCAAAAGTGCTCACTGACTCAGCTCTTCACCCTAGTGTGCAGAAAGTGTCAAAACGTGTTTTGCAGCACAAATAAACATGTTTCAGCAACTTTGGTCACCCCCATGCAACTTATAGGGAAGGTACAGCAGACTTTTCAAAACGTGTTTTTCAGCCCGAAATAAACGCGTTTTGACAGACTGTTGAATCCCAATGTACCTGCCAGGCTCAGAAGTGCTCACTGACTCAGCTCTTCACCCCAGTGTGCAGAAAGTGTCAAAACGTGTTTTGCAGCACAAATAAACATGTTTCAGCAACTTTGGTCACCCCCATGCAACTTATAGGGAAGGTACAGCAGACTTCAAAACGTGTTTTTCAGCCCGAAATAAACGCGTTTTGACAGACTGTTGAATCCCAATGTACCTGCCAGGCTCAGAAGTGCTCACTGACTCAGCTCTTCACCCCAGTGTGCAGAAAGTGTCAAAACGTGTTTTGCAGCACAAATAAACATGTTTCAGCAACTTTAGTCACCCCCATGCAACTTATAGGGAAGGTACAGCAGACTTTTCAAAACGTGTTTTTCAGCCCGAAATAAACGCGTTTTGACAGACTGTTGAATCCCAATGTACCTGCCAGGCTCAGAAGTGCTCACTGACTCAGCTCTTCACCCCAGTGTGCAGAAAGTGTCAATACGTGTTTTGCAGCACAAATAAACATGTTTCAGCAACTTTGGTCACCCCCATGCAACTTATAGGGAAGGTACAGCAGACTTTTCAAAACGTGTTTTTCAGCCCGAATAAACGCGTTTTGACAGACTGTTGAATCCCAATGTACCTGCCAGGCTCAGAAGTGCTCACTGACTCAGCTCTTCACCCCAGTGTGCAGAAAGTGTCAATACGTGTTTTGCAGCACAAATAAACATGTTTCAGCAACTTTGGTCACCCCCATGCAACTTATAGGGAAGGTACAGCAGACTTTTCAAAACTTGTTTTTCAGACCGAAATAAACGCGTTTTGACAGACTGTTGAATCCCAATGTACCTGCCAGGCTCAGAAGTGCTCACTGACTCAGCTCTTCACCCTAGTGTGCAGAAAGTGTCAAAACGTGTTTTGCAGCACAAATAAACATGTTTCAGCAACTTTGGTCACCCCCATGTAACTTATAGGGAAGGTACAGCAGACTTTTCAAAACGTGTTTTTCAGCCCGAAATAAACGCGTTTTGACAGACTGTTGAATCCCAATGTACCTGCCAGGCTCAGAAGTGCTCACTGACTCAGCTCTTCACCCTAGTGTGCAGAAAGTGTCAAAACGTGTTTTGCAGCACAAATAAACATGTTTCAGCAACTTTGGTCACCCCCATGCAACTTATAGGGAAGGTACAGCAGACTTTTCAAAACGTGTTTTTCAGCCCGAAATAAACGCGTTTTGACAGACTGTTGAATCCCAATGTACCTGCCAGGCTCAGAAGTGCTCACTGACTCAGCTCTTCACCCCAGTGTGCAGAAAGTGTCAATACGTGTTTTGCAGCACAAATAAACATGTTTCAGCAACTTTGGTCACCCCCATGCAACTTATAGGGAAGGTACAGCAGACTTTTCAAAACGTGTTTTTCAGCCCGAAATAAACGCGTTTTGACAGACTGTTGAATCCCAATGTACCTGCCAGGCTCAGAAGTGCTCACTGACTCAGCTCTTCAACCCAGTGTGCAGAAAGTGTCAAAACGTGTTTTGCAGCACAAATAAACATGTTTCAGCAACTTTGGTCACCCCCATGCAACTTATAGGGAAGGTACAGCAGACTTTTCAAAACGTGTTTTTCAGCCCGAAATAAACGCGTTTTGACAGACTGTTGAATCCCAATGTACCTGCCAGGCTCAGAAGTGCTCACTGACTCAGCTCTTCACCCCAGTGTGCAGAAAGTGTCAATACGTGTTTTGCAGCACAAATAAACATGTTTCAGCAACTTTGGTCACCCCCATGTAACAATAGGGAAGGAACAGCTGACTTTTCAAAACGTGTTTTTCAGCCCGAAATAAACGCGTTTTGACAGACTGTTGAATCCCAATGTACCTGCCAGGCTCAGAAGTGCTCACTGACTCAGCTCTTCACCCCAGTGTGCAGAAAGTGTCAATACGTGTTTTGCAGCACAAATAAACATGTTTCAGCAACTTTGGTCACCCCCATGCAACTTATAGGGAAGGTAGAGCAGACTTTTCAAAACGTGTTTTTCAGCCCGAAATAAACGCGTTTTGACAGACTGTTGAATCCCAATGTACCTGCCAGGCTCAGAAGTGCTCACTGACTCAGCTCTTCACCCCAGTGTGCAGAAAGTGTCAAAACGTGTTTTGAAGCACAAATAAACATGTTTCAGCAACTTTGGTCACCCCCATGTAACTTATAGGGAAGGAACAGCTGACTTTTCAAAACGTGTTTTTCAGCCCGAAATAAACGCGTTTTGACAGACTGTTGAATCCCAATGTACCTGCCAGGCTCAGAAGTGCTCACTGACTCAGCTCTTCACCCCAGTGTGCAGAAAATGTCAAAACGTGTTTTGCAGCACAAATAAACATGTTTCAGCAACTTTGGTCACCCCCATGCAACTTATAGGGAAGGTACAGCAGACTTTTCAAAACGTGTTTTTCAGCCCGAAATAAACGCGTTTTGACAGACTGTTGAATCCCAATGTACCTGCCAGGCTCAGAAGTGCTCACTGACTCAGCTCTTCACCCCAGTGTGCAGAAAGTGTCAAAACGTGTTTTGCAGCACAAATAAACATGTTTCAGCAACTTTGGTCACCCC
Source organism: Atractosteus spatula (assembly GCF_055471065.1). NCBI lineage: Eukaryota > Metazoa > Chordata > Actinopteri > Semionotiformes > Lepisosteidae > Atractosteus > Atractosteus spatula. The sequence continues at coordinate 369,250 of NW_028296608.1, forward strand.
CATGTAACTTATAGTGAAGGAACAGCTGACTTTTCAAAACGTGTTTTTCAGCCCGAAATAAACGCGTTTTGACAGACTGTTGAATCCCAATGTACCTGCCAGGCTCAGAAGTGCTCACTGACTCAGCTCTTCACCCCAGTGTGCAGAAAGTGTCAAAACGTGTTTTGCAGCACAAATAAACATGTTTCAGCAACTTTGGTCACCCCCATGTAACTTATAGGGAAGGTACAGCAGACTTTTCAAAACGTGTTTTTCAGCCCGAAATAAACGCGTTTTGACAGACTGTTGAATCCCAATGTACCTGCCAGGCTCAAAAGTGCTCACTGACTCAGCTCTTCACCCTAGTGTGCAGAAAGTGTCAAAACGTGTTTTGCAGCACAAATAAACATGTTTCAGCAACTTTGGTCACCCCCATGCAACTTATAGGGAAGGTACAGCAGACTTTTCAAAACGTGTTTTTCAGCCCGAAATAAACGCGTTTTGACAGACTGTTGAATCCCAATGTACCTGCCAGGCTCAGAAGTGCTCACTGACTCAGCTCTTCACCCCAGTGTGCAGAAAGTGTCAAAACGTGTTTTGCAGCACAAATAAACATGTTTCAGCAACTTTGGTCACCCCCATGCAACTTATAGGGAAGGTACAGCAGACTTCAAAACGTGTTTTTCAGCCCGAAATAAACGCGTTTTGACAGACTGTTGAATCCCAATGTACCTGCCAGGCTCAGAAGTGCTCACTGACTCAGCTCTTCACCCCAGTGTGCAGAAAGTGTCAAAACGTGTTTTGCAGCACAAATAAACATGTTTCAGCAACTTTGGTCACCCCCATGCAACTTATAGGGAAGGTACAGCAGACTTTTCAAAATGTGTTTTTCAGCCCGAAATAAACGCGTTTTGACAGACTGTTGAATCCCAAAGTACCTGCCAGGCTCAGAAGTGCTCACTGACTCAGCTCTTCACCCCAGTGTGCAGAAAGTGTCAAAACGTGTTTTGCAGCACAAATAAACATGTTTCAGCAACTTTGGTCACCCCCATGTAACTTATAGGGAAGGTACAGCAGACTTTTCAAAACGTGTTTTTCAGCCCGAAATAAACGCGTTTTGACAGACTGTTGAATCCCAATGTACCTGCCAGGCTCAAAAGTGCTCACTGACTCAGCTCTTCACCCTAGTGTGCAGAAAGTGTCAAAACGTGTTTTGCAGCACAAATAAACATGTTTCAGCAACTTTAGTCACCCCCATGCAACTTATAGGGAAGGTACAGCAGACTTTTCAAAACGTGTTTTTCAGCCCGAAATAAACGCGTTTTGACAGACTGTTGAATCCCAATGTACCTGCCAGGCTCAGAAGTGCTCACTGACTCAGCTCTTCACCCCAGTGTGCAGAAAGTGTCAATACGTGTTTTGCAGCACAAATAAACATGTTTCAGCAACTTTGGTCACCCCCATGCAACTTATAGGGAAGGTACAGCAGACTTTTCAAAACGTGTTTTTCAGCCCGAATAAACGCGTTTTGACAGACTGTTGAATCCCAATGTACCTGCCAGGCTCAGAAGTGCTCACTGACTCAGCTCTTCACCCCAGTGTGCAGAAAGTGTCAATACGTGTTTTGCAGCACAAATAAACATGTTTCAGCAACTTTGGTCACCCCCATGCAACTTATAGGGAAGGTACAGCAGACTTTTCAAAACTTGTTTTTCAGACCGAAATAAACGCGTTTTGACAGACTGTTGAATCCCAATGTACCTGCCAGGCTCAGAAGTGCTCACTGACTCAGCTCTTCACCCTAGTGTGCAGAAAGTGTCAAAACGTGTTTTGCAGCACAAATAAACATGTTTCAGCAACTTTGGTCACCCCCATGTAACTTATAGGGAAGGTACAGCAGACTTTTCAAAACGTGTTTTTCAGCCCGAAATAAACGCGTTTTGACAGACTGTTGAATCCCAATGTACCTGCCAGGCTCAGAAGTGCTCACTGACTCAGCTCTTCACCCTAGTGTGCAGAAAGTGTCAAAACGTGTTTTGCAGCACAAATAAACATGTTTCAGCAACTTTGGTCACCCCCATGCAACTTATAGGGAAGGTACAGCAGACTTTTCAAAACGTGTTTTTCAGCCCGAAATAAACGCGTTTTGACAGACTGTTGAATCCCAATGTACCTGCCAGGCTCAGAAGTGCTCACTGACTCAGCTCTTCACCCCAGTGTGCAGAAAGTGTCAATACGTGTTTTGCAGCACAAATAAACATGTTTCAGCAACTTTGGTCACCCCCATGCAACTTATAGGGAAGGTACAGCAGACTTTTCAAAACGTGTTTTTCAGCCCGAAATAAACGCGTTTTGACAGACTGTTGAATCCCAATGTACCTGCCAGGCTCAGAAGTGCTCACTGACTCAGCTCTTCAACCCAGTGTGCAGAAAGTGTCAAAACGTGTTTTGCAGCACAAATAAACATGTTTCAGCAACTTTGGTCACCCCAATGCAACTTATAGGGAAGGTACAGCAGACTTTTCAAAATGTGTTTTTCAGCCCGAAATAAACGCGTTTTGACAGACTGTTGAATCCCAATGTACCTGCCAGGCTCAGAAGTGCTCACTGACTCAGCTCTTCACCCCAGTGTGCAGAAAGTGTCAATACGTGTTTTGCAGCACAAATAAACATGTTTCAGCAACTTTTGTCACCCCCATGCAACTTATAGGGAAGGTACAGCAGACTTTTCAAAACGTGTTTTTCAGCCCGAAATAAACGCGTTTTGACAGACTGTTGAATCCCAATGTACCTGCCAGGCTCAGAAGTGCTCACTGACTCAGCTCTTCACCCCAGTGTGCAGAAAGTGTCAAAACGTGTTTTGCAGCACAAATAAACATGTTTCAGCAACTTTGGTCACCCCCATGTAACTTATAGGGAAGGAACAGCTGACTTTTCAAAACGTGTTTTTCAGCCCGAAATAAACGCGTTTTGACAGACTGTTGAATCCCAATGTACCTGCCAGGCTCAGAAGTGCTCACTGACTCAGCTCTTCACCCCAGTGTGCAGAAAGTGTCAATACGTGTTTTGCAGCACAAATAAACATGTTTCAGCAACTTTGGTCACCCCCATGCAACTTATAGGGAAGGTACAGCAGACTTTTCAAAACGTGTTTTTCAGCCCGAAATAAACGCGTTTTGACAGACTGTTGAATCCCAATGTACCTGCCAGGCTCAGAAGTGCTCACTGACTCAGCTCTTCACCCCAGTGTGCAGAAAGTGTCAAACCGTGTTTTGCAGCACAAATAAACATGTTTCAGCAACTTTGGTCACCCCCATGTAACTTATAGGGAAGGTACAGCAGACTATTCAAAACGTGTTTTTCAGCCCGAAATAAACGCGTTTTGACAGACTGTTGAATCCCAATGTACCTGCCAGGCTCAGAAGTGCTCACTGACTCAGCTCTTCACCCCAGTGTGCAGAAAGTGTCAAAACGTGTTTTGCAGCACAAATAAACATGTTTCAGCAACTTTGGTCACCCCCATGTAACTTATAGGGAAGGTACAGCAGACTTTTCAAAACGTGTTTTTCAGCCCGAAATAAACGCGTTTTGACAGACTGTTGAATCCCAATGTACCTGCCAGGCTCAGAAGTGCTCACTGACTCAGCTCTTCACCCCAGTGTGCAGAAAGTGTCAATACGTGTTTTGCAGCACAAATAAACATGTTTCAGCAACTTTGGTCACCCCCATGCAACTTATAGGGAAGGTACAGCAGACTTTTCAAAACGTGTTTTTCAGCCCGAAATAAACGCGTTTTGACAGACTGTTGAATCCCAATGTACCTGCCAGGCTCAGAAGTGCTCACTGACTCAGCTCTTCACCCCAGTGTGCAGAAAGTGTCAAAACGTGTTTTGCAGCACAAATAAACATGTTTCAGCAACTTTGGTCACCCCCATGTAACTTATAGGGAAGGAACAGCTGACTTTTCAAAACGTGTTTTTCAGCCCGAAATAAACGCGTTTTAACAGACTGTTGAATCCCAATGTACCTGCCAGGCTCAGAAGTGCTCACTGACTCAGCTCTTCACCCCAGTGTGCAGAAAGTGTCAATACGTGTTTTGCAGCACAAATAAACATGTTTCAGCAACTTTGGTCACCCCCATGCAACTTATAGGGAAGGTACAGCAGACTTTTCAAAACGTGTTTTTCAGCCCGAAATAAACGCGTTTTGACAGACTGTTGAATCCCAATGTACCTGCCAGGCTCAGAAGTGCTCACTGACTCAGCTCTTCACCCCAGTGTGCAGAAAGTGTCAAACCGTGTTTTGCAGCACAAATAAACATGTTTCAGCAACTTTGGTCACCCCCATGTAACTTATAGGGAAGGTACAGCAGACTTTTCAAAACGTGTTTTTCAGCCCGAAATAAACGCGTTTTGACAGACTGTTGAATCCCAATGTACCTGCCAGGCTCAGAAGTGCTCACTGACTCAGCTCTTCACCGCAGTGTGCAGAAAGTGTCAATACGTGTTTTGCAGCCCAAATAAACATGTTTCAGCAACTTTGGTCACCCCCATGCAACTTATAGGGAAGGTACAGCAGACTTTTCAAAACGTGTTTTTCAGCCCGAAATAAACGCGTTTTGACAGACTGTTGAATCCCAATGTACCTGCCAGGCTCAGAAGTGCTCACTGACTCAGCTCTTCACCCCAGTGTGCAGAAAGTGTCAAAACGTGTTTTGCAGCACAAATAAACATGTTTCAGCAACTTTGGTCACCCCAATGCAACTTATAGGGAAGGTACAGCAGACTTTTCAAAACGTGTTTTTCAGCCCGAAATAAACGCGTTTTGACAGACTGTTGAATCCCAATGTACCTGCCAGGCTCAGAAGTGCTCACTGACTCAGCTCTTCACCCCAGTGTGCAGAAAGTGTCAATACGTGTTTTGCAGCACAAATAAACATGTTTCAGCAACTTTGGTCACCCCCATGCAACTTATAGGGAAGGTACAGCAGACTTTTCAAAACGTGTTTTTCAGCCCGAAATAAACGCGTTTTGACAGACTGTTGAATCCCAATGTACCTGCCAGGCTCAGAAGTGCTCACTGACTCAGCTTTTCACCCCAGTGTGCAGAAAGTGTCAAAACGTGTTTTGCAGCACAAATAAACATGTTTCAGCAACTTTGGTCACCCCCATGTAACTTATAGGGAAGGTACAGCAGACTTTTCAAAACGTGTTTTTCAGCCCGAAATAAACGCGTTTTGACAGACTGTTGAATCCCAATGTACCTGCCAGGCTCAGAAGTGCTCACTGACTCAGCTCTTCACCCCAGTGTGCAGAAAGTGTCAATACGTGTTTTGCAGCACAAATAAACATGTTTCAGCAACTTTGGTCACCCCCATGCAACTTATAGGGAAGGTACAGCAGACTTTTCAAAACGTGTTTTTCAGCCCGAAATAAACGCGTTTTGACAGACTGTTGAATCCCAATGTACCTGCCAGGCTCAGAAGTGCTCACTGACTCAGCTCTTCACCCCAGTGTGCAGAAAGTGTCAAAACGTGTTTTGCAGCACAAATAAACATGTTTCAGCAACTTTGGTCACCCCCATGTAACTTATAGGGAAGGAACAGCTGACTTTTCAAAACGTGTTTTTCAGCCCGAAATAAACGCGTTTTGACAGACTGTTGAATCCCAATGTACCTGCCAGGCTCAGAAGTGCTCACTGACTCAGCTCTTCACCCCAGTGTGCAGAAAGTGTCAATACGTGTTTTGCAGCACAAATAAACATGTTTCAGCAACTTTGGTCACCCCCATGCAACTTATAGGGAAGGTACAGCAGAATTTTCAAAACGTGTTTTTCAGCCCGAAATAAACGCGTTTTGACAGACTGTTGAATCCCAATGTACCTGCCAGGCTCAGAAGTGCTCACTGACTCAGCTCTTCACCCCAGTGTGCAGAAAGTGTCAAAACGTGTTTTGCAGCACAAATAAACATGTTTCAGCAACTTTGGTCACCCCCATGTAACTTATAGGGAAGGAACAGCTGACTTTTCAAAACGTGTTTTTCAGCCCGAAATAAACGCGTTTTGACAGACTGTTGAATCCCAATGTACCTGCCAGGCTCAGAAGTGCTCACTGACTCAGCTCTTCACCCCAGTGTGCAGAAAGTGTCAAAACGTGTTTTGCAGCACAAATAAACATGTTTCAGCAACTTTGGACACCCCCATGTAACTTATAGGGAAGGTACAGCAGACTTTTCAAAACGTGTTTTTCAGCCCGAAATAACCGCGTTTTGACAGACTGTTGAATCCCAATGTACCTGCCAGGCTCAGAAGTGCTCACTGACTCAGCTCTTCACCCTAGTGTGCAGAAAGTGTCAAAACGTGTTTTGCAGCACAAATAAACATGTTTCAGCAACTTTGGTCACCCCCATGTAACTTATAGGGAAGGTACAGCAGACTTTTCAAAACGTGTTTTTCAGCCCGAAATAAACGCGTTTTGACAGACTGTTGAATCCCAATGTACCTGCCAGGCTCAGAAGTGCTCACTGACTCAGCTCTTCACCCTAGTGTGCAGAAAGTGTCAAAACGTGTTTTGCAGCACAAATAAACATGTTTCAGCAACTTTGGTCACCCCCATGCAACTTATAGGGAAGGTACAGCAGACTTTTCAAAACGTGTTTTTCAGCCCGAAATAAACGCGTTTTGACAGACTGTTGAATCCCAATGTACCTGCCAGGCTCAGAAGTGCTCACTGACTCAGCTCTTCACCCCAGTGTGCAGAAAGTGTCAATACGTGTTTTGCAGCACAAATAAACATGTTTCAGCAACTTTGGTCACCCCCATGCAACTTATAGGGAAGGTACAGCAGACTTTTCAAAACGTGTTTTTCAGCCCGAAATAAACGCGTTTTGACAGACTGTTGAATCCCAATGTACCTGCCAGGCTCAGAAGTGCTCACTGACTCAGCTCTTCAACCCAGTGTGCAGAAAGTGTCAAAACGTGTTTTGCAGCACAAATAAACATGTTTCAGCAACTTTGGTCACCCCAATGCAACTTATAGGGAAGGTACAGCAGACTTTTCAAAATGTGTTTTTCAGCCCGAAATAAACGCGTTTTGACAGACTGTTGAATCCCAATGTACCTGCCAGGCTCAGAAGTGCTCACTGACTCAGCTCTTCACCCCAGTGTGCAGAAAGTGTCAATACGTGTTTTGCAGCACAAATAAACATGTTTCAGCAACTTTGGTCACCCCCATGCAACTTATAGGGAAGGTACAGCAGACTTTTCAAAACGTGTTTTTCAGCCCGAAATAAACGCGTTTTGACAGACTGTTGAATCCCAATGTACCTGCCAGGCTCAGAAGTGCTCACTGACTCAGCTCTTCACCCCAGTGTGCAGAAAGTGTCAAAACGTGTTTTGCAGCACAAATAAACATGTTTCAGCAACTTTGGTCACCCCCATGCAACTTATAGGGAAGGTACAGCAGACTTTTCAAAACGTGTTTTTCAGCCCGAAATAAACGCGTTTTGACAGACTGTTGAATCCCAATGTACCTGCCAGGCTCAGAAGTGCTCACTGACTCAGCTCTTCACCCCAGTGTGCAGAAAGTGTCAATACGTGTTTTGCAGCACAAATAAACATGTTTCAGCAACTTTGGTCACCCCCATGCAACTTATAGGGAAGGTACAGCAGACTTTTCAAAACGTGTTTTTCAGCCCGAAATAAACGCGTTTTGACAGACTGTTGAATCCCAATGTACCTGCCAGGCTCAGAAGTGCTCACTGACTCAGCTCTTCACCCCAGTGTGCAGAAAGTGTCAAAACGTGTTTTGCAGCACAAATAAACATGTTTCAGCAACTTTGGTCACCCCCATGTAACTTATAGGGAAGGTACAGCAGACTTTTCAAAACGTGTTTTTCAGCCCGAAATAAACGCGTTTTGACAGACTGTTGAATCCCAATGTACCTGCCAGGCTCAGAAGTGCTCACTGACTCAGCTCTTCACCCCAGTGTGCAGAAAGTGTCAATACGTGTTTTGCAGCACAAATAAACATGTTTCAGCAACTTTGGTCACCCCCATGCAACTTATAGGGAAGGTACAGCAGACTTTTCAAAACGTGTTTTTCAGCCCGAAATAAACGCGTTTTGACAGACTGTTGAATCCCAATGTACCTGCCAGGCTCAGAAGTGCTCACTGACTCAGCTCTTCACCCCAGTGTGCAGAAAGTGTCAAAACGTGTTTTGCAGCACAAATAAACATGTTTCAGCAACTTTGGTCACCCCCATGTAACTTATAGGGAAGGAACAGCTGACTTTTCAAAACGTGTTTTTCAGCCCGAAATAAACGCGTTTTGACAGACTGTTGAATCCCAATGTACCTGCCAGGCTCAGAAGTGCTCACTGACTCAGCTCTTCACCCCAGTGTGCAGAAAGTGTCAATACGTGTTTTGCAGCACAAATAAACATGTTTCAGCAACTTTGGTCACCCCCATGCAACTTATAGGGAAGGTACAGCAGAATTTTCAAAACGTGTTTTTCAGCCCGAAATAAACGCGTTTTGACAGACTGTTGAATCCCAATGTACCTGCCAGGCTCAGAAGTGCTCACTGACTCAGCTCTTCACCCCAGTGTGCAGAAAGTGTCAAAACGTGTTTTGCAGCACAAATAAACATGTTTCAGCAACTTTGGTCACCCCCATGTAACTTATAGGGAAGGAACAGCTGACTTTTCAAAACGTGTTTTTCAGCCCGAAATAAACGCGTTTTGACAGACTGTTGAATCCCAATGTACCTGCCAGGCTCAGAAGAGCTCACTGACTCAGCTCTTCACCCCAGTGTGCAGAAAGTGTCAAAACGTGTTTTGCAGCACAAATAAACATGTTTCAGCAACTTTGGACACCCCCATGTAACTTATAGGGAAGGTACAGCAGACTTTTCAAAACGTGTTTTTCAGCCCGAAATAACCGCGTTTTGACAGACTGTTGAATCCCAATGTACCTGCCAGGCTCAGAAGTGCTCACTGACTCAGCTCTTCACCCTAGTGTGCAGAAAGTGTCAAAACGTGTTTTGCAGCACAAATAAACATGTTTCAGCAACTTTGGTCACCCCCATGTAACTTATAGGGAAGGTACAGCAGACTTTTCAAAACGTGTTTTTCAGCCCGAAATAAACGCGTTTTGACAGACTGTTGAATCCCAATGTACCTGCCAGGCTCAGAAGTGCTCACTGACTCAGCTCTTCACCCTAGTGTGCAGAAAGTGTCAAAACGTGTTTTGCAGCACAAATAAACATGTTTCAGCAACTTTGGTCACCCCCATGCAACTTATAGGGAAGGTACAGCAGACTTTTCAAAACGTGTTTTTCAGCCCGAAATAAACGCGTTTTGACAGACTGTTGAATCCCAATGTACCTGCCAGGCTCAGAAGTGCTCACTGACTCAGCTCTTCACCCCAGTGTGCAGAAAGTGTCAATACGTGTTTTGCAGCACAAATAAACATGTTTCAGCAACTTTGGTCACCCCCATGCAACTTATAGGGAAGGTACAGCAGACTTTTCAAAACGTGTTTTTCAGCCCGAAATAAACGCGTTTTGACAGACTGTTGAATCCCAATGTACCTGCCAGGCTCAGAAGTGCTCACTGACTCAGCTCTTCAACCCAGTGTGCAGAAAGTGTCAAAACGTGTTTTGCAGCACAAATAAACATGTTTCAGCAACTTTGGTCACCCCAATGCAACTTATAGGGAAGGTACAGCAGACTTTTCAAAATGTGTTTTTCAGCCCGAAATAAACGCGTTTTGACAGACTGTTGAATCCCAATGTACCTGCCAGGCTCAGAAGTGCTCACTGACTCAGCTCTTCACCCCAGTGTGCAGAAAGTGTCAATACGTGTTTTGCAGCACAAATAAACATGTTTCAGCAACTTTGGTCACCCCCATGCAACTTATAGGGAAGGTACAGCAGACTTTTCAAAACGTGTTTTTCAGCCCGAAATAAACGCGTTTTGACAGACTGTTGAATCCCAATGTACCTGCCAGGCTCAGAAGTGCTCACTGACTCAGCTCTTCACCCCAGTGTGCAGAAAGTGTCAAAACGTGTTTTGCAGCACAAATAAACATGTTTCAGCAACTTTGGTCACCCCCATGTAACTTATAGGGAAGGTACAGCAGACTTTTCAAAACGTGTTTTTCAGCCCGAAATAAACGCGTTTTGACAGACTGTTGAATCCCAATGTACCTGCCAGGCTCAGAAGTGCTCACTGACTCAGCTCTTCACCCCAGTGTGCAGAAAGTGTCAATACGTGTTTTGCAGCACAAATAAACATGTTTCAGCAACTTTGGTCACCCCCATGCAACTTATAGGGAAGGTACAGCAGACTTTTCAAAACGTGTTTTTCAGCCCGAAATAAACGCGTTTTGACAGACTGTTGAATCCCAATGTACCTGCCAGGCTCAGAAGTGCTCACTGACTCAGCTCTTCACCCCAGTGTGCAGAAAGTGTCAAAACGTGTTTTGCAGCACAAATAAACATGTTTCAGCAACTTTGGTCACCCCCATGTAACTTATAGGGAAGGAACAGCTGACTTTTCAAAACGTGTTTTTCAGCCCGAAATAAACGCGTTTTGACAGACTGTTGAATCCCAATGTACCTGCCAGGCTCAGAAGTGCTCACTGACTCAGCTCTTCACCCCAGTGTGCAGAAAGTGTCAAAACGTGTTTTGCAGCACAAATAAACATGTTTCAGCAACTTTGGTCACCCCCATGTAACTTATAGGGAAGGTACAGCAGACTTTTCAAAACGTGTTTTTCAGCCCGAAATAAACGCGTTTTGACAGACTGTTGAATCCCAATGTACCTGCCAGGCTCAGAAGTGCTCACTGACTCAGCTCTTCACCCCAGTGTGCAGAAAGTGTCAATACGTGTTTTGCAGCACAAATAAACATGTTTCAGCAACTTTGGTCACCCCCATGCAACTTATAGGGAAGGTACAGCAGACTTTTCAAAACGTGTTTTTCAGCCCGAAATAAACGCGTTTTGACAGACTGTTGAATCCCAATGTACCTGCCAGGCTCAGAAGTGCTCACTGACTCAGCTCTTCACCCCAGTGTGCAGAAAGTGTCAAAACGTGTTTTGCAGCACAAATAAACATGTTTCAGCAACTTTGGTCACCCCAATGCAACTTATAGGGAAGGTACAGCAGACTTTTCAAAACGTGTTTTTCAGCCCGAAATAAACGCGTTTTGACAGACTGTTGAATCCCAATGTACCTGCCAGGCTCAGAAGTGCTCACTGACTCAGCTCTTCACCCTAGTGTGCAGAAAGTGTCAAACGTGTTTTGCAGCACAAATAAACATGTTTCAGCAACTTTGGTCACCCCCATGCAACTTATAGGGAAGGTACAGCAGACTTTTCAAAACGTGTTTTTCAGCCCGAAATAAACGCGTTTTGACAGACTGTTGAATCCCAATGTACCTGCCAGGCTCAGAAGTGCTCACTGACTCAGCTCTTCACCCCAGTGTGCAGAAAGTGTCAATACGTGTTTTGCAGCACAAATAAACATGTTTCAGCAACTTTGGTCACCCCCATGCAACTTATAGGGAAGGTACAGCAGACTTTTCAAAACGTGTTTTTCAGTCCGAAATAAACGCGTTTTGACAGACTGTTGAATCCCAATGTACCTGCCAGGCTCAGAAGTGCTCACTGACTCAGCTCTTCAACCCAGTGTGCAGAAAGTGTCAAAACGTGTTTTGCAGCACAAATAAACATGTTTCAGCAACTTTGGTCACCCCAATGCAACTTATAGGGAAGGTACAGCAGACTTTTCAAAATGTGTTTTTCAGCCCGAAATAAACGCGTTTTGACAGACTGTTGAATCCCAATGTACCTGCCAGGCTCAGAAGTGCTCACTGACTCAGCTCTTCACCCCAGTGTGCAGAAAGTGTCAATACGTGTTTTGCAGCACAAATAAACATGTTTCAGCAACTTTGGTCACCCCCATGCAACTTATAGGGAAGGTACAGCAGACTTTTCAAAACGTGTTTTTCAGCCCGAAATAAACGCGTTTTGACAGACTGTTGAATCCCAATGTACCTGCCAGGCTCAGAAGTGCTCACTGACTCAGCTCTTCACCCCAGTGTGCAGAAAGTGTCAAAACGTGTTTTGCAGCACAAATAAACATGTTTCAGCAACTTTGGTCACCCCCATGTAACTTATAGGGAAGGTACAGCAGACTTTTCAAAACGTGTTTTTCAGCCCGAAATAAACGCGTTTTGACAGACTGTTGAATCCCAATGTACCTGCCAGGCTCAGAAGTGCTCACTGACTCAGCTCTTCACCCCAGTGTGCAGAAAGTGTCAATACGTGTTTTGCAGCACAAATAAACATGTTTCAGCAACTTTGGTCACCCCCATGCAACTTATAGGGAAGGTACAGCAGACTTTTCAAAACGTGTTTTTCAGCCCGAAATAAACGCGTTTTGACAGACTGTTGAATCCCAATGTACCTGCCAGGCTCAGAAGTGCTCACTGACTCAGCTCTTCACCCCAGTGTGCAGAAAGTGTCAAAACGTGTTTTGCAGCACAAATAAACATGTTTCAGCAACTTTGGTCACCCCCATGTAACTTATAGGGAAGGAACAGCTGACATTTCAAAACGTGTTTTTCAGCCCGAAATAAACGCGTTTTGACAGACTGTTGAATCCCAATGTACCTGCCAGGCTCAGAAGTGCTCACTGACTCAGCTCTTCACCCCAGTGTGCAGAAAGTGTCAATACGTGTTTTGCAGCACAAATAAACATGTTTCAGCAACTTTGGTCACCCCCATGCAACTTATAGGGAAGGTACAGCAGACTTTTCAAAACGTGTTTTTCAGCCCGAAATAAACGCGTTTTGACAGACTGTTGAATCCCAATGTACCTGCCAGGCTCAGAAGTGCTCACTGACTCAGCTCTTCACCCCAGTGTGCAGAAAGTGTCAAACCGTGTTTTGCAGCACAAATAAACATGTTTCAGCAACTTTGGTCACCCCCATGTAACTTATAGGGAAGGTACAGCAGACTTTTCAAAACGTGTTTTTCAGCCCGAAATAAACGCGTTTTGACAGACTGTTGAATCCCAATGTACCTGCCAGGCTCAGAAGTGCTCACTGACTCAGCTCTTCACCCCAGTGTGCAGAAAGTGTCAAAACGTGTTTTGCAGCACAAATAAACATGTTTCAGCAACTTTGGTCACCCCAATGCAACTTATAGGGAAGGTACAGCAGACTTTTCAAAACGTGTTTTTCAGCCCGAAATAAACGCGTTTTGACAGACTGTTGAATCCCAATGTACCTGCCAGGCTCAGAAGTGCTCACTGACTCAGCTCTTCACCCTAGTGTGCAGAAAGTGTCAAAACGTGTTTTGCAGCACAAATAAACATGTTTCAGCAACTTTGGTCACCCCCATGCAACTTATAGGGAAGGTACAGCAGACTTTTCAAAACGTGTTTTTCAGCCCGAAATAAACGCGTTTTGACAGACTGTTGAATCCCAATGTACCTGCCAGGCTCAGAAGTGCTCACTGACTCAGCTCTTCACCCCAGTGTGCAGAAAGTGTCAAAACGTGTTTTGCAGCACAAATAAACATGTTTCAGCAACTTTGGTCACCCCCATGTAACTTATAGGGAAGGTACAGCAGACTTTTCAAAACGTGTTTTTCAGCCCGAAATAAACGCGTTTTGACAGACTGTTGAATCCCAATGTACCTGCCAGGCTCAGAAGTGCTCACTGACTCAGCTCTTCACCCTAGTGTGCAGAAAGTGTCAAAACGTGTTTTGCAGCACAAATAAACATGTTTCAGCAACTTTGGTCACCCCCATGTAACTTATAGGGAAGGTACAGCAGACTTTTCAAAACGTGTTTTTCAGCCCGAAATAAACGCGTTTTGACAGACTGTTGAATCCCAATGTACCTGCCAGGCTCAGAAGTGCTCACTGACTCAGCTCTTCACCCTAGTGTGCAGAAAGTGTCAAAACGTGTTTTGCAGCACAAATAAACATGTTTCAGCAACTTTGGTCACCCCCATGCAACTTATAGGGAAGGTACAGCAGACTTTTCAAAACGTGTTTTTCAGCCCGAAATAAACGCGTTTTGACAGACTGTTGAATCCCAATGTACCTGCCAGGCTCAGAAGTGCTCACTGACTCAGCTCTTCACCCCAGTGTGCAGAAAGTGTCAATACGTGTTTTGCAGCACAAATAAACATGTTTCAGCAACTTTGGTCACCCCCATGCAACTTATAGGGAAGGTACAGCAGACTTTTCAAAACGTGTTTTTCAGCCCGAAATAAACGCGTTTTGACAGACTGTTGAATCCCAATGTACCTGCCAGGCTCAGAAGTGCTCACTGACTCAGCTCTTCAACCCAGTGTGCAGAAAGTGTCAAAACGTGTTTTGCAGCACAAATAAACATGTTTCAGCAACTTTGGTCACCCCAATGCAACTTATAGGGAAGGTACAGCAGACTTTTCAAAATGTGTTTTTCAGCCCGAAATAAACGCGTTTTGACAGACTGTTGAATCCCAATGTACCTGCCAGGCTCAGAAGTGCTCACTGACTCAGCTCTTCACCCCAGTGTGCAGAAAGTGTCAATACGTGTTTTGCAGCACAAATAAACATGTTTCAGCAACTTTGGTCACCCCCATGCAACTTATAGGGAAGGTACAGCAGACTTTTCAAAACGTGTTTTTCAGCCCGAAATAAACGCGTTTTGACAGACTGTTGAATCCCAATGTACCTGCCAGGCTCAGAAGTGCTCACTGACTCAGCTCTTCACCCCAGTGTGCAGAAAGTGTCAAAACGTGTTTTGCAGCACAAATAAACATGTTTCAGCAACTTTGGTCACCCCCATGTAACTTATAGGGAAGGTACAGCAGACTTTTCAAAACGTGTTTTTCAGCCCGAAATAAACGCGTTTTGACAGACTGTTGAATCCCAATGTACCTGCCAGGCTCAGAAGTGCTCACTGACTCAGCTCTTCACCCCAGTGTGCAGAAAGTGTCAATACGTGTTTTGCAGCACAAATAAACATGTTTCAGCAACTTTGGTCACCCCCATGCAACTTATAGGGAAGGTACAGCAGACTTTTCAAAACGTGTTTTTCAGCCCGAAATAAACGCGTTTTGACAGACTGTTGAATCCCAATGTACCTGCCAGGCTCAGAAGTGCTCACTGACTCAGCTCTTCACCCCAGTGTGCAGAAAGTGTCAAAACGTGTTTTGCAGCACAAATAAACATGTTTCAGCAACTTTGGTCACCCCCATGTAACTTATAGGGAAGGAACAGCTGACTTTTCAAAACGTGTTTTTCAGCCCGAAATAAACGCGTTTTGACAGACTGTTGAATCCCAATGTACCTGCCAGGCTCAGAAGTGCTCACTGACTCAGCTCTTCACCCCAGTGTGCAGAAAGTGTCAAAACGTGTTTTGCAGCACAAATAACATGTTTCAGCAACTTTGGTCACCCCCATGTAACTTATAGGGAAGGTACAGCAGACTTTTCAAAACGTGTTTTTCAGCCCGAAATAAACGCGTTTTGACAGACTGTTGAATCCCAATGTACCTGCCAGGCTCAGAAGTGCTCACTGACTCAGCTCTTCACCCCAGTGTGCAGAAAGTGTCAATACGTGTTTTGCAGCACAAATAAACATGTTTCAGCAACTTTGGTCACCCCCATGCAACTTATAGGGAAGGTACAGCAGACTTTTCAAACGTGTTTTTCAGCCCGAAATAAACGCGTTTTGACAGACTGTTGAATCCCAATGTACCTGCCAGGCTCAGAAGTGCTCACTGACTCAGCTCTTCACCCCAGTGTGCAGAAAGTGTCAAAACGTGTTTTGCAGCACAAATAAACATGTTTCAGCAACTTTGGTCACCCCAATGCAACTTATAGGGAAGGTACAGCAGACTTTTCAAAACGTGTTTTTCAGCCCGAAATAAACGCGTTTTGACAGACTGTTGAATCCCAATGTACCTGCCAGGCTCAGAAGTGCTCACTGACTCAGCTCTTCACCCTAGTGTGCAGAAAGTGTCAAAACGTGTTTTGCAGCACAAATAAACATGTTTCAGCAACTTTGGTCACCCCCATGCAACTTATAGGGAAGGTACAGCAGACTTTTCAAAACGTGTTTTTCAGCCCGAAATAAACGCGTTTTGACAGACTGTTGAATCCCAATGTACCTGCCAGGCTCAGAAGTGCTCACTGACTCAGCTCTTCACCCCAGTGTGCAGAAAGTGTCAATACGTGTTTTGCAGCACAAATAAACATGTTTCAGCAACTTTGGTCACCCCCATGCAACTTATAGGGAAGGTACAGCAGACTTTTCAAAACGTGTTTTTCAGTCCGAAATAAACGCGTTTTGACAGACTGTTGAATCCCAATGTACCTGCCAGGCTCAGAAGTGCTCACTGACTCAGCTCTTCACCCCAGTGTGCAGAAAGTGTCAATACGTGTTTTGCAGCACAAATAAACATGTTTCAGCAACTTTGGTCACCCCCATGTAACTTATAGGGAAGGTACAGCAGACTTTTCAAAACGTGTTTTTCAGCCCGAAATAAACGCGTTTTGACAGACTGTTGAATCCCAATGTACCTGCCAGGCTCAGAAGTGCTCACTGACTCAGCTCTTCACCCCAGTGTGCAGAAAGTGTCAAAACGTGTTTTGCAGCACAAATAAACATGTTTCAGCAACTTTGGTCACCCCAATGCAACTTATAGGGAAGGTACAGCAGACTTTTCAAAACGTGTTTTTCAGCCCGAAATAAACGCGTTTTGACAGACTGTTGAATCCCAATGTACCTGCCAGGCTCAGAAGTGCTCACTGACTCAGCTCTTCACCCTAGTGTGCAGAAAGTGTCAAAACGTGTTTTGCAGCACAAATAAACATGTTTCAGCAACTTTGGTCACCCCCATGCAACTTATAGGGAAGGTACAGCAGACTTTTCAAAACGTGTTTTTCAGCCCGAAATAAACGCGTTTTGACAGACTGTTGAATCCCAATGTACCTGCCAGGCTCAGAAGTGCTCACTGACTCAGCTCTTCACCCCAGTGTGCAGAAAGTGTCAAAACGTGTTTTGCAGCACAAATAAACATGTTTCAGCAACTTTGGTCACCCCCATGTAACTTATAGGGAAGGTACAGCAGACTTTTCAAAACGTGTTTTTCAGCCCGAAATAAACGCGTTTTGACAGACTGTTGAATCCCAATGTACCTGCCAGGCTCAGAAGTGCTCACTGACTCAGCTCTTCACCCTAGTGTGCAGAAAGTGTCAAAACGTGTTTTGCAGCACAAATAAACATGTTTCAGCAACTTTGGTCACCCCCATGCAACTTATAGGGAAGGTACAGCAGACTTTTCAAAACGTGTTTTTCAGCCCGAAATAAACGCGTTTTGACAGACTGTTGAATCCCAATGTACCTGCCAGGCTCAGAAGTGCTCACTGACTCAGCTCTTCACCCCAGTGTGCAGAAAGTGTCAATACGTGTTTTGCAGCACAAATAAACATGTTTCAGCAACTTTGGTCACCCCCATGCAACTTATAGGGAAGGTACAGCAGACTTTTCAAAACGTGTTTTTCAGCCCGAAATAAACGCGTTTTGACAGACTGTTGAATCCCAATGTACCTGCCAGGCTCAGAAGTGCTCACTGACTCAGCTCTTCACCCTAGTGTGCAGAAAGTGTCAAAACGTGTTTTGCAGCACAAATAAACATGTTTCAGCAACTTTGGTCACCCCCATGCAACTTATAGGGAAGGTACAGCAGACTTTTCAAAACGTGTTTTTCAGCCCGAAATAAACGCGTTTTGACAGACTGTTGAATCCCAATGTACCTGCCAGGCTCAGAAGTGCTCACTGACTCAGCTCTTCACCCCAGTGTGCAGAAAGTGTCAATACGTGTTTTGCAGCACAAATAAACATGTTTCAGCAACTTTGGTCACCCCCATGCAACTTATAGGGAAGGTACAGCAGACTTTTCAAAACGTGTTTTTCAGCCCGAAATAAACGCGTTTTGACAGACTGTTGAATCCCAATGTACCTGCCAGGCTCAGAAGTGCTCACTGACTCAGCTCTTCACCCTAGTGTGCAGAAAGTGTCAAAACGTGTTTTGCAGCACAAATAAACATGTTTCAGCAACTTTGGTCACCCCCATGCAACTTATAGGGAAGGTACAGCAGACTTTTCAAAACGTGTTTTTCAGCCCGAAATAAACGCGTTTTGACAGACTGTTGAATCCCAATGTACCTGCCAGGCTCAGAAGTGCTCACTGACTCAGCTCTTCACCCCAGTGTGCAGAAAGTGTCAATACGTGTTTTGCAGCACAAATAAACATGTTTCAGCAACTTTGGTCACCCCCATGCAACTTATAGGGAAGGTACAGCAGACTTTTCAAAACGTGTTTTTCAGTCCGAAATAAACGCGTTTTGACAGACTGTTGAATCCCAATGTACCTGCCAGGCTCAGAAGTGCTCACTGACTCAGCTCTTCAACCCAGTGTGCAGAAAGTGTCAAAACGTGTTTTGCAGCACAAATAAACATGTTTCAGCAACTTTGGTCACCCCAATGCAACTTATAGGGAAGGTACAGCAGACTTTTCAAAATGTGTTTTTCAGCCCGAAATAAACGCGTTTTGACAGACTGTTGAATCCCAATGTACCTGCCAGGCTCAGAAGTGCTCACTGACTCAGCTCTTCACCCCAGTGTGCAGAAAGTGTCAATACGTGTTTTGCAGCACAAATAAACATGTTTCAGCAACTTTGGTCACCCCCATGCAACTTATAGGGAAGGTACAGCAGACTTTTCAAAACGTGTTTTTCAGCCCGAAATAAACGCGTTTTGACAGACTGTTGAATCCCAATGTACCTGCCAGGCTCAGAAGTGCTCACTGACTCAGCTCTTCACCCCAGTGTGCAGAAAGTGTCAAAACGTGTTTTGCAGCACAAATAAACATGTTTCAGCAACTTTGGTCACCCCCATGTAACTTATAGGGAAGGTACAGCAGACTTTTCAAAACGTGTTTTTCAGCCCGAAATAAACGCGTTTTGACAGACTGTTGAATCCCAATGTACCTGCCAGGCTCAGAAGTGCTCACTGACTCAGCTCTTCACCCCAGTGTGCAGAAAGTGTCAATACGTGTTTTGCAGCACAAATAAACATGTTTCAGCAACTTTGGTCACCCCCATGCAACTTATAGGGAAGGTACAGCAGACTTTTCAAAACGTGTTTTTCAGCCCGAAATAAACGCGTTTTGACAGACTGTTGAATCCCAATGTACCTGCCAGGCTCAGAAGTGCTCACTGACTCAGCTCTTCACCCCAGTGTGCAGAAAGTGTCAAAACGTGTTTTGCAGCACAAATAAACATGTTTCAGCAACTTTGGTCACCCCCATGTAACTTATAGGGAAGGAACAGCTGACTTTTCAAAACGTGTTTTTCAGCCCGAAATAAACGCGTTTTGACAGACTGTTGAATCCCAATGTACCTGCCAGGCTCAGAAGTGCTCACTGACTCAGCTCTTCACCCCAGTGTGCAGAAAGTGTCAATACGTGTTTTGCAGCACAAATAAACATGTTTCAGCAACTTTGGTCACCCCCATGCAACTTATAGGGAAGGTACAGCAGACTTTTCAAAACGTGTTTTTCAGCCCGAAATAAACGCGTTTTGACAGACTGTTGAATCCCAATGTACCTGCCAGGCTCAGAAGTGCTCACTGACTCAGCTCTTCACCCCAGTGTGCAGAAAGTGTCAAACCGTGTTTTGCAGCACAAATAAACATGTTTCAGCAACTTTGGTCACCCCATGTAACTTATAGGGAAGGTACAGCAGACTTTTCAAAACGTGTTTTTCAGCCCGAAATAAACGCGTTTTGACAGACTGTTGAATCCCAATGTACCTGCCAGGCTCAGAAGTGCTCACTGACTCAGCTCTTCACCCCAGTGTGCAGAAAGTGTCAAAACGTGTTTTGCAGCACAAATAAACATGTTTCAGCAACTTTGGTCACCCCAATGCAACTTATAGGGAAGGTACAGCAGACTTTTCAAAACGTGTTTTTCAGCCCGAAATAAACGCGTTTTGACAGACTGTTGAATCCCAATGTACCTGCCAGGCTCAGAAGTGCTCACTGACTCAGCTCTTCACCCTAGTGTGCAGAAAGTGTCAAAACGTGTTTTGCAGCACAAATAAACATGTTTCAGCAACTTTGGTCACCCCCATGCAACTTATAGGGAAGGTACAGCAGACTTTTCAAAACGTGTTTTTCAGCCCGAAATAAACGCGTTTTGACAGACTGTTGAATCCCAATGTACCTGCCAGGCTCAGAAGTGCTCACTGACTCAGCTCTTCACCCCAGTGTGCAGAAAGTGTCAAAACGTGTTTTGCAGCACAAATAAACATGTTTCAGCAACTTTGGTCACCCCCATGTAACTTATAGGGAAGGTACAGCAGACTTTTCAAAACGTGTTTTTCAGCCCGAAATAAACGCGTTTTGACAGACTGTTGAATCCCAATGTACCTGCCAGGCTCAGAAGTGCTCACTGACTCAGCTCTTCACCCTAGTGTGCAGAAAGTGTCAAAACGTGTTTTGCAGCACAAATAAACATGTTTCAGCAACTTTGGTCACCCCCATGCAACTTATAGGGAAGGTACAGCAGACTTTTCAAAACGTGTTTTTCAGCCCGAAATAAACGCGTTTTGACAGACTGTTGAATCCCAATGTACCTGCCAGGCTCAGAAGTGCTCACTGACTCAGCTCTTCACCCCAGTGTGCAGAAAGTGTCAATACGTGTTTTGCAGCACAAATAAACATGTTTCAGCAACTTTGGTCACCCCCATGCAACTTATAGGGAAGGTACAGCAGACTTTTCAAAACGTGTTTTTCAGCCCGAAATAAACGCGTTTTGACAGACTGTTGAATCCCAATGTACCTGCCAGGCTCAGAAGTGCTCACTGACTCAGCTCTTCACCCCAGTGTGCAGAAAGTGTCAAAACGTGTTTTGCAGCACAAATAAACATGTTTCAGCAACTTTGGTCACCCCAATGCAACTTATAGGGAAGGTACAGCAGACTTTTCAAAACGTGTTTTTCAGCCCGAAATAAACGCGTTTTGACAGACTGTTGAATCCCAATGTACCTGCCAGGCTCAGAAGTGCTCACTGACTCAGCTCTTCACCCTAGTGTGCAGAAAGTGTCAAAACGTGTTTTGCAGCACAAATAAACATGTTTCAGCAACTTTGGTCACCCCCATGCAACTTATAGGGAAGGTACAGCAGACTTTTCAAAACGTGTTTTTCAGCCCGAAATAAACGCGTTTTGACAGACTGTTGAATCCCAATGTACCTGCCAGGCTCAGAAGTGCTCACTGACTCAGCTCTTCACCCTAGTGTGCAGAAAGTGTCAAAACGTGTTTTGCAGCACAAATAAACATGTTTCAGCAACTTTGGTCACCCCCATGCAACTTATAGGGAAGGTACAGCAGACTTTTCAAAACGTGTTTTTCAGCCCGAAATAAACGCGTTTTGACAGACTGTTGAATCCCAATGTACCTGCCAGGCTCAGAAGTGCTCACTGACTCAGCTCTTCACCCCAGTGTGCAGAAAGTGTCAATACGTGTTTTGCAGCACAAATAAACATGTTTCAGCAACTTTGGTCACCCCCATGCAACTTATAGGGAAGGTACAGCAGACTTTTCAAAACGTGTTTTTCAGCCCGAAATAAACGCGTTTTGACAGACTGTTGAATCCCAATGTACCTGCCAGGCTCAGAAGTGCTCACTGACTCAGCTCTTCAACCCAGTGTGCAGAAAGTGTCAAAACGTGTTTTGCAGCACAAATAAACATGTTTCAGCAACTTTGGTCACCCCAATGCAACTTATAGGGAAGGTACAGCAGACTTTTCAAAATGTGTTTTTCAGCCCGAAATAAACGCGTTTTGACAGACTGTTGAATCCCAATGTACCTGCCAGGCTCAGAAGTGCTCACTGACTCAGCTCTTCACCCCAGTGTGCAGAAAGTGTCAATACGTGTTTTGCAGCACAAATAAACATGTTTCAGCAACTTTGGTCACCCCCATGCAACTTATAGGGAAGGTACAGCAGACTTTTCAAAACGTGTTTTTCAGCCCGAAATAAACGCGTTTTGACAGACTGTTGAATCCCAATGTACCTGCCAGGCTCAGAAGTGCTCACTGACTCAGCTCTTCACCCCAGTGTGCAGAAAGTGTCAAAACGTGTTTTGCAGCACAAATAAACATGTTTCAGCAACTTTGGTCACCCCCATGTAACTTATAGGGAAGGTACAGCAGACTTTTCAAAACGTGTTTTTCAGCCCGAAATAAACGCGTTTTGACAGACTGTTGAATCCCAATGTACCTGCCAGGCTCAGAAGTGCTCACTGACTCAGCTCTTCACCCCAGTGTGCAGAAAGTGTCAATACGTGTTTTGCAGCACAAATAAACATGTTTCAGCAACTTTGGTCACCCCCATGCAACTTATAGGGAAGGTACAGCAGACTTTTCAAAACGTGTTTTTCAGCCCGAAATAAACGCGTTTTGACAGACTGTTGAATCCCAATGTACCTGCCAGGCTCAGAAGTGCTCACTGACTCAGCTCTTCACCCCAGTGTGCAGAAAGTGTCAAAACGTGTTTTGCAGCACAAATAAACATGTTTCAGCAACTTTGGTCACCCCCATGTAACTTATAGGGAAGGAACAGCTGACTTTTCAAAACGTGTTTTTCAGCCCGAAATAAACGCGTTTTAACAGACTGTTGAATCCCAATGTACCTGCCAGGCTCAGAAGTGCTCACTGACTCAGCTCTTCACCCCAGTGTGCAGAAAGTGTCAATACGTGTTTTGCAGCACAAATAAACATGTTTCAGCAACTTTGGTCACCCCCATGCAACTTATAGGGAAGGTACAGCAGACTTTTCAAAACGTGTTTTTCAGCCCGAAATAAACGCGTTTTGACAGACTGTTGAATCCCAATGTACCTGCCAGGCTCAGAAGTGCTCACTGACTCAGCTCTTCACCCCAGTGTGCAGAAAGTGTCAAACCGTGTTTTGCAGCACAAATAAACATGTTTCAGCAACTTTGGTCACCCCCATGTAACTTATAGGGAAGGTACAGCAGACTTTTCAAAACGTGTTTTTCAGCCCGAAATAAACGCGTTTTGACAGACTGTTGAATCCCAATGTACCTGCCAGGCTCAGAAGTGCTCACTGACTCAGCTCTTCACCCCAGTGTGCAGAAAGTGTCAATACGTGTTTTGCAGCCCAAATAAACATGTTTCAGCAACTTTGGTCACCCCCATGCAACTTATAGGGAAGGTACAGCAGACTTTTCAAAACGTGTTTTTCAGCCCGAAATAAACGCGTTTTGACAGACTGTTGAATCCCAATGTACCTGCCAGGCTCAGAAGTGCTCACTGACTCAGCTCTTCACCCCAGTGTGCAGAAAGTGTCAAAACGTGTTTTGCAGCACAAATAAACATGTTTCAGCAACTTTGGTCACCCCAATGCAACTTATAGGGAAGGTACAGCAGACTTTTCAAAACGTGTTTTTCAGCCCGAAATAAACGCGTTTTGACAGACTGTTGAATCCCAATGTACCTGCCAGGCTCAGAAGTGCTCACTGACTCAGCTCTTCACCCCAGTGTGCAGAAAGTGTCAATACGTGTTTTGCAGCACAAATAAACATGTTTCAGCAACTTTGGTCACCCCCATGCAACTTATAGGGAAGGTACAGCAGACTTTTCAAAACGTGTTTTTCAGCCCGAAATAAACGCGTTTTGACAGACTGTTGAATCCCAATGTACCTGCCAGGCTCAGAAGTGCTCACTGACTCAGCTTTTCACCCCAGTGTGCAGAAAGTGTCAAAACGTGTTTTGCAGCACAAATAAACATGTTTCAGCAACTTTGGTCACCCCCATGTAACTTATAGGGAAGGTACAGCAGACTTTTCAAAACGTGTTTTTCAGCCCGAAATAAACGCGTTTTGACAGACTGTTGAATCCCAATGTACCTGCCAGGCTCAGAAGTGCTCACTGACTCAGCTCTTCACCCCAGTGTGCAGAAAGTGTCAATACGTGTTTTGCAGCACAAATAAACATGTTTCAGCAACTTTGGTCACCCCCATGCAACTTATAGGGAAGGTACAGCAGACTTTTCAAAACGTGTTTTTCAGCCCGAAATAAACGCGTTTTGACAGACTGTTGAATCCCAATGTACCTGCCAGGCTCAGAAGTGCTCACTGACTCAGCTCTTCACCCCAGTGTGCAGAAAGTGTCAAAACGTGTTTTGCAGCACAAATAAACATGTTTCAGCAACTTTGGTCACCCCCATGTAACTTATAGGGAAGGAACAGCTGACTTTTCAAAACGTGTTTTTCAGCCCGAAATAAACGCGTTTTGACAGACTGTTGAATCCCAATGTACCTGCCAGGCTCAGAAGTGCTCACTGACTCAGCTCTTCACCCCAGTGTGCAGAAAGTGTCAATACGTGTTTTGCAGCACAAATAAACATGTTTCAGCAACTTTGGTCACCCCCATGCAACTTATAGGGAAGGTACAGCAGAATTTTCAAAACGTGTTTTTCAGCCCGAAATAAACGCGTTTTGACAGACTGTTGAATCCCAATGTACCTGCCAGGCTCAGAAGTGCTCACTGACTCAGCTCTTCACCCCAGTGTGCAGAAAGTGTCAAAACGTGTTTTGCAGCACAAATAAACATGTTTCAGCAACTTTGGTCACCCCCATGTAACTTATAGGGAAGGAACAGCTGACTTTTCAAAACGTGTTTTTCAGCCCGAAATAAACGCGTTTTGACAGACTGTTGAATCCCAATGTACCTGCCAGGCTCAGAAGTGCTCACTGACTCAGCTCTTCACCCCAGTGTGCAGAAAGTGTCAAAACGTGTTTTGCAGCACAAATAAACATGTTTCAGCAACTTTGGACACCCCCATGTATCTTATAGGGAAGGTACAGCAGACTTTTCAAAACGTGTTTTTCAGCCCGAAATAACCGCGTTTTGACAGACTGTTGAATCCCAATGTACCTGCCAGGCTCAGAAGTGCTCACTGACTCAGCTCTTCACCCTAGTGTGCAGAAAGTGTCAAAACGTGTTTTGCAGCACAAATAAACATGTTTCAGCAACTTTGGTCACCCCCATGTAACTTATAGGGAAGGTACAGCAGACTTTTCAAAACGTGTTTTTCAGCCCGAAATAAACGCGTTTTGACAGACTGTTGAATCCCAATGTACCTCCCAGGCTCAGAAGTGCTCACTGACTCAGCTCTTCACCCTAGTGTGCAGAAAGTGTCAAAACGTGTTTTGCAGCACAAATAAACATGTTTCAGCAACTTTGGTCACCCCCATGCAACTTATAGGGAAGGTACAGCAGACTTTTCAAAACGTGTTTTTCAGCCCGAAATAAACGCGTTTTGACAGACTGTTGAATCCCAATGTACCTGCCAGGCTCAGAAGTGCTCACTGACTCAGCTCTTCACCCCAGTGTGCAGAAAGTGTCAATACGTGTTTTGCAGCACAAATAAACATGTTTCAGCAACTTTGGTCACCCCCATGCAACTTATAGGGAAGGTACAGCAGACTTTTCAAAACGTGTTTTTCAGCCCGAAATAAACGCGTTTTGACAGACTGTTGAATCCCAATGTACCTGCCAGGCTCAGAAGTGCTCACTGACTCAGCTCTTCAACCCAGTGTGCAGAAAGTGTCAAAACGTGTTTTGCAGCACAAATAAACATGTTTCAGCAACTTTGGTCACCCCAATGCAACTTATAGGGAAGGTACAGCAGACTTTTCAAAATGTGTTTTTCAGCCCGAAATAAACGCGTTTTGACAGACTGTTGAATCCCAATGTACCTGCCAGGCTCAGAAGTGCTCACTGACTCAGCTCTTCACCCCAGTGTGCAGAAAGTGTCAATACGTGTTTTGCAGCACAAATAAACATGTTTCAGCAACTTTGGTCACCCCCATGCAACTTATAGGGAAGGTACAGCAGACTTTTCAAAACGTGTTTTTCAGCCCGAAATAAACGCGTTTTGACAGACTGTTGAATCCCAATGTACCTGCCAGGCTCAGAAGTGCTCACTGACTCAGCTCTTCACCCCAGTGTGCAGAAAGTGTCAAAACGTGTTTTGCAGCACAAATAAACATGTTTCAGCAACTTTGGTCACCCCCATGTAACTTATAGGGAAGGTACAGCAGACTTTTCAAAACGTGTTTTTCAGCCCGAAATAAACGCGTTTTGACAGACTGTTGAATCCCAATGTACCTGCCAGGCTCAGAAGTGCTCACTGACTCAGCTCTTCACCCCAGTGTGCAGAAAGTGTCAATACGTGTTTTGCAGCACAAATAAACATGTTTCAGCAACTTTGGTCACCCCCATGCAACTTATAGGGAAGGTACAGCAGACTTTTCAAAACGTGTTTTTCAGCCCGAAATAAACGCGTTTTGACAGACTGTTGAATCCCAATGTACCTGCCAGGCTCAGAAGTGCTCACTGACTCAGCTCTTCACCCCAGTGTGCAGAAAGTGTCAAAACGTGTTTTGCAGCACAAATAAACATGTTTC
Organism: Atractosteus spatula; assembly: GCF_055471065.1. Taxonomy (NCBI): domain Eukaryota; kingdom Metazoa; phylum Chordata; class Actinopteri; order Semionotiformes; family Lepisosteidae; genus Atractosteus; species Atractosteus spatula. The sequence continues at coordinate 395,799 of NW_028296608.1, forward strand.
AGCAACTTTGGTCACCCCCATGTAACTTATAGGGAAGGAACAGCTGACTTTTCAAAACGTGTTTTTCAGCCCGAAATAAACGCGTTTTGACAGACTGTTGAATCCCAATGTACCTGCCAGGCTCAGAAGTGCTCACTGACTCAGCTCTTCACCCCAGTGTGCAGAAAGTGTCAAAACGTGTTTTGCAGCACAAATAAACATGTTTCAGCAACTTTGGTCACCCCCATGTAACTTATAGGGAAGGTACAGCAGACTTTTCAAAACGTGTTTTTCAGCCCGAAATAAACGCGTTTTGACAGACTGTTGAATCCCAATGTACCTGCCAGGCTCAGAAGTGCTCACTGACTCAGCTCTTCACCCCAGTGTGCAGAAAGTGTCAATACGTGTTTTGCAGCACAAATAAACATGTTTCAGCAACTTTGGTCACCCCCATGCAACTTATAGGGAAGGTACAGCAGACTTTTCAAAACGTGTTTTTCAGCCCGAAATAAACGCGTTTTGACAGACTGTGAATCCCAATGTACCTGCCAGGCTGAAGTGCTCACTGACTCAGCTCTTCACCCCAGTGTGCAGAAAGTGTCAAAACGTGTTTATTTCGGGCTGAAAAACACGTTTGAAAAGTCTGCTGTACCTTCCCTATAAGTTGCATGGGGGTGACCAAAGTTGCTGAAACATGTTTATTTGTGCTGCAAAACACGTATTGACACTTTCTGCACACTGGGGTGAAGAGCTGAGTCAGTGAGCACTTCTGAGCCTGGCAGGTACATTGGGATTCAACAGTCTGTCAAAACGCGTTTATTTCGGGCTGAAAAACACGTTTTGAAAAGTCTGCTGTACCTTCCCTATAAGTTACATGGGGGTGACCAAAGTTGCTGAAACATGTTTATTTGTGCTGCAAAACACGTTTTGACACTTTCTGCACACTGGGGTGAAGAGCTGAGTCAGTGAGCACTTCTGAGCCTGGCAGGTACATTGGGATTCAACAGTCTGTCAAAACGCGTTTATTTCGGGCTGAAAAACACGTTTTGAAAAGTCAGCTGTTCCTTCCCTATAAGTTACATGGGGGTGACCAAAGTTGCTGAAACATGTTTATTTGTGCTGCAAAAACCACGTTTTGACACTTTCTGCACACTGGGGTGAAGAGCTGAGTCAGTGAGCACTTCTGAGCCTGGCAGGTACATTGGGATTCAACAGTCTGTCAAAACGCGTTTATTTCGGGCTGAAAAACACGTTTTGAAAAGTCTGCTGTACCTTCCCTATAAGTTGCATGGGGGTGACCAAAGTTGCTGAAACATGTTTATTTGTGCTGCAAAACACGTATTGACACTTTCTGCACACTGGGGTGAAGAGCTGAGTCAGTGAGCACTTCTGAGCCTGGCAGGTACATTGGGATTCAACAGTCTGTCAAAACGCGTTTATTTCGGGCTGAAAAACACGTTTTGAAAAGTCTGCTGTACCTTCCCTATAAGTTACATGGGGGTGACCAAAGTTGCTGAAACATGTTTATTTGTGCTGCAAAACACGTTTTGACACTTTCTGCACACTGGGGTGAAGAGCTGAGTCAGTGAGCACTTCTGAGCCTGGCAGGTACATTGGGATTCAACAGTCTGTCAAAAACGCGTTTATTTCGGGCTGAAAAACACGTTTGAAAAGTCTGCTGTACCTTCCCTATAAGTTGCATGGGGGTGACCAAAGTTGCTGAAACATGTTTATTTGTGCTGCAAAACACGTATTGACACTTTCTGCACACTGGGGTGAAGAGCTGAGTCAGTGAGCACTTCTGAGCCTGGCAGGTACATTGGGATTCAACAGTCTGTCAAAACGCGTTTATTTCGGGCTGAAAAACACATTTTGAAAGTCTGCTGTACCTTCCCTATAAGTTGCATTGGGGTGACCAAAGTTGCTGAAACATGTTTATTTGTGCTGCAAAACACGTTTTGACACTTTCTGCACACTGGGTTGAAGAGCTGAGTCAGTGAGCACTTCTGAGCCTGGCAGGTACATTGGGATTCAACAGTCTGTCAAACGCGTTTATTTCGGGCTGAAAAACACGTTTTGAAAAGTCTGCTGTACCTTCCCTATAAGTTGCATGGGGGTGACCAAAGTTGCTGAAACATGTTTATTTGTGCTGCAAAACACGTATTGACACTTTCTGCACACTGGGGTGAAGAGCTGAGTCAGTGAGCACTTCTGAGCCTGGCAGGTACATTGGGATTCAACAGTCTGTCAAAAACGCGTTTATTTCGGGCTGAAAAACACGTTTTGAAAAGTCTGCTGTACCTTCCCTATAAGTTGCATGGGGGTGACCAAAGTTGCTGAAACATGTTTATTTGTGCTGCAAAACACGTTTTGACACTTTCTGCACACTAGGGTGAAGAGCTGAGTCAGTGAGCACTTCTGAGCCTGGGAGGTACATTGGGATTCAACAGTCTGTCAAAACGCGTTTATTTCGGGCTGAAAAACACGTTTTGAAAAGTCTGCTGTACCTTCCCTATAAGTTACATGGGGGTGACCAAAGTTGCTGAAACATGTTTATTTGTGCTGCAAAACACGTTTTGACACTTTCTGCACACTAGGGTGAAGAGCTGAGTCAGTGAGCACTTCTGAGCCTGGCAGGTACATTGGGATTCAACAGTCTGTCAAAACGCGGTTATTTCGGGCTGAAAAACACGTTTTGAAAAGTCTGCTGTACCTTCCCTATAAGATACATGGGGGTGTCCAAAGTTGCTGAAACATGTTTATTTGTGCTGCAAAACACGTTTTGACACTTTCTGCACACTGGGGTGAAGAGCTGAGTCAGTGAGCACTTCTGAGCCTGGCAGGTACATTGGGATTCAACAGTCTGTCAAAACGCGTTATTTCGGGCTGAAAAACACGTTTTGAAAAGTCAGCTGTTCCTTCCCTATAAGTTACATGGGGGTGACCAAAGTTGCTGAAACATGTTTATTTGTGCTGCAAAACAACGTTTTGACACTTTCTGCACACTGGGGTGAAGAGCTGAGTCAGTGAGCACTTCTGAGCCTGGCAGGTACATTGGGATTCAACAGTCTGTCAAAACGCGTTTATTTCGGGCTGAAAAACACGTTTTGAAAATTCTGCTGTACCTTCCCTATAAGTTGCATGGGGGTGACCAAAGTTGCTGAAACATGTTTATTTGTGCTGCAAAACACGTATTGACACTTTCTGCACACTGGGGTGAAGAGCTGAGTCAGTGAGCACTTCTGAGCCTGGCAGGTACATTGGGATTCAACAGTCTGTCAAAACGCGTTTATTTCGGGCTGAAAAACACGTTTTGAAAAGTCAGCTGTTCCTTCCCTATAAGTTACATGGGGGTGACCAAAGTTGCTGAAACATGTTTATTTGTGCTGCAAAACACGTTTTGACACTTTCTGCACACTGGGGTGAAGAGCTGAGTCAGTGAGCACTTCTGAGCCTGGCAGGTACATTGGGATTCAACAGTCTGTCAAAACGCGTTTATTTCGGGCTGAAAAACACGTTTTGAAAAGTCTGCTGTACCTTCCCTATAAGTTGCATGGGGGTGACCAAAGTTGCTGAAACATGTTTATTTGTGCTGCAAAACACGTATTGACACTTTCTGCACACTGGGGTGAAGAGCTGAGTCAGTGAGCACTTCTGAGCCTGGCAGGTACATTGGGATTCAACAGTCTGTCAAAACGCGTTTATTTCGGGCTGAAAAACACGTTTTGAAAAGTCTGCTGTACCTTCCCTATAAGTTACATGGGGGTGACCAAAGTTGCTGAAACATGTTTATTTGTGCTGCAAAACACGTTTTGACACTTTCTGCACACTGGGGTGAAAAGCTGAGTCAGTGAGCACTTCTGAGCCTGGCAGGTACATTGGGATTCAACAGTCTGTCAAAACGCGTTTATTTCGGGCTGAAAAACACGTTTTGAAAAGTCTGCTGTACCTTCCCTATAAGTTGCATGGGGGTGACCAAAGTTGCTGAAACATGTTTATTTGTGCTGCAAAACACGTATTGACACTTTCTGCACACTGGGGTGAAGAGCTGAGTCAGTGAGCACTTCTGAGCCTGGCAGGTACATTGGGATTCAACAGTCTGTCAAAACGCGTTTATTTCGGGCTGAAAAACACGTTTGAAAGTCTGCTGTACCTTCCCTATAAGTTGCATTGGGGTGACCAAAGTTGCTGAAACATGTTTATTTGTGCTGCAAAACACGTTTTGACACTTTCTGCACACTGGGGTGAAGAGCTGAGTCAGTGAGCACTTCTGAGCCTGGCAGGTACATTGGGATTCAACAGTCTGTCAAAACGCGTTTATTTCGGGGCTGAAAAACACGTTTTGAAAAGTCTGCTGTACCTTCCCTATAAGTTGCATGGGGGTGACCAAAGTTGCTGAAACATGTTTATTTGGGCTGCAAAACACGTATTGACACTTTCTGCACACTGGGGTGAAGAGCTGAGTCAGTGAGCACTTCTGAGCCTGGCAGGTACATTGGGATTCAACAGTCTGTCAAAACGCGTTTATTTCGGGCTGAAAAACACGTTTTGAAAAGTCTGCTGTACCTTCCCTATAAGTTACATGGGGGTGACCAAAGTTGCTGAAACATGTTTATTTGTGCTGCAAAACACGGTTTGACACTTTCTGCACACTGGGGTGAGAGCTGAGTCAGTGAGCACTTCTGAGCCTGGCAGGTACATTGGGATTCAACAGTCTGTCAAAACGCGTTTATTTCGGGCTGAAAAACACGTTTTGAAAAGTCTGCTGTACCTTCCCTATAAGTTGCATGGGGGTGACCAAAGTTGCTGAAACATGTTTATTTGTGCTGCAAAACACGTATTGACACTTTCTGCACACTGGGGTGAAGAGCTGAGTCAGTGAGCACTTCTGAGCCTGGCAGGTACATTGGGATTCAACAGTCTGTTAAAAACGCGTTTATTTCGGGCTGAAAAACACGTTTTGAAAAGTCAGCTGTTCCTTCCCTATAAGTTACATGGGGTGACCAAAGTTGCTGAAACATGTTTATTTGTGCTGCAAAACACGTTTTGACACTTTCTGCACACTGGGGTGAAGAGCTGAGTCAGTGAGCACTTCTGAGCCTGGCAGGTACATTGGGATTCAACAGTCTGTCAAAACGCGTTTATTTCGGGCTGAAAAACACGTTTTGAAAAGTCTGCTGTACCTTCCCTATAAGTTGCATGGGGGTGACCAAAGTTGCTGAAACATGTTTATTTGTGCTGCAAAACACGTATTGACACTTTCTGCACACTGGGGTGAAGAGCTGAGTCAGTGAGCACTTCTGAGCCTGGCAGGTACATTGGGATTCAACAGTCTGTCAAAACGCGTTTATTTCGGGCTGAAAAACACGTTTTGAAAAGTCTGCTGTACCTTCCCTATAAGTTACATGGGGGTGCACAAAGTTGCTGAAACATGTTTATTTGTGCTGCAAAAACACGTTTTGACACTTTCTGCACACTGGGGTGAAGAGCTGAGTCAGTGAGCACTTCTGAGCCTGGCAGGTACATTGGGATTCAACAGTCTGTCAAAACGCGTTTATTTCGGGCTGAAAAACACGTTTTGAAAAGTCTGCTGTACCTTCCCTATAAGTTGCATGGGGGTGACCAAAGTTGCTGAAACATGTTTATTTGTGCTGCAAAACACGTATTGACACTTTCTGCACACTGGGTGAAGAGCTGAGTCAGTGAGCACTTCTGAGCCTGGCAGGTACATTGGGATTCAACAGTCTGTCAAAACGCGTTTATTTCGGGCTGAAAAACACATTTTGAAAAAGTCTGCTGTACCTTCCCTATAAGTTGCATTGGGGTGACCAAAGTTGCTGAAACATGTTTATTTGTGCTGCAAAACACGTTTTGACACTTTCTGCACACTGGGGTTGAAGAGCTGAGTCAGTGAGCACTTCTGAGCCTGGCAGGTACATTGGGATTCAACAGTCTGTCAAAACGCGTTTATTTCGGGCTGAAAAAACACGTTTTGAAAAGTCTGCTGTACCTTCCCTATAAGTTGCATGGGGGTGACCAAAGTTGCTGAAACATGTTTATTTGTGCTGCAAAACACGTATTGACACTTTCTGCACACTGGGGTGAAGAGCTGAAGTCAGTGAGCACTTCTGAGCCTGGCAGGTACATTGGGATTCAACAGTCTGTCAAAACGCGTTTATTTCGGGCTGAAAAACACGTTTTGAAAAGTCTGCTGTACCTTCCCTATAAGTTGCATGGGGGTGACCAAAGTTGCTGAAACATGTTTATTTGTGCTGCAAAACACGTTTTGACACTTTCTGCACACTAGGGTGAAGAGCTGAGTCAGTGAGCACTTCTGAGCCTGGCAGGTACATTGGGATTCAACAGTCTGTCAAAACGCGTTTATTTCGGGCTGAAAAACACGTTTTGAAAAGTCTGCTGTACCTTCCCTATAAGTTGCATGGGGGTGACCAAAGTTGCTGAAACATGTTTATTTGTGCTGCAAAACACGTTTTGACACTTTCTGCACACTAGGGTGAAGAGCTGAGTCAGTGAGCACTTCTGAGCCTGGCAGGTACATTGGGATTCAACAGTCTGTCAAAAACGCGTTTATTTCGGGCTGAAAAACACGTTTTGAAAAGTCTGCTGTACCTTCCCTATAAGTTGCATTGGGGTGACCAAAGTTGCTGAAACATGTTTATTTGTGCTGCAAAACACGTTTTGACACTTTCTGCACACTGGGGTGAAGAGCTGAGTCAGTGAGCACTTCTGAGCCTGGCAGGTACATTGGGATTCAACAGTCTGTCAAAACGCGTTTATTTCGGGCTGAAAAACACGTTTTGAAAAGTCTGCTGTACCTTCCCTATAAGTTGCATGGGGGTGACCAAAGTGCTGAAACATGTTTATTTGTGCTGCAAACACGTATTGACACTTTCTGCACACTGGGGTGAAGAGCTGAGTCAGTGAGCACTTCTGAGCCTGGCAGGTACATTGGGATTCAACAGTCTGTCAAAACGCGTTTATTTCGGGCTGAAAAACACGTTTTGAAAAGTCTGCTGTACCTTCCCTATAAGTTGCATGGGGGTGACCAAAGTTGCTGAAACATGTTTATTTGTGCTGCAAAACACGTTTTGACACTTTCTGCACACTAGGGTGAAGAGCTGAGTCAGTGAGCACTTCTGAGCCTGGCAGGTACATTGGGATTCAACAGTCTGTCAAAACGCGTTTATTTCGGGCTGAAAAACACGTTTTGAAAAGTCTGCTGTACCTTCCCTATAAGTTACATGGGGGTGACCAAAGTTGCTGAAACATGTTTATTTGTGCTGCAAAACACGTTTTGACACTTTCTGCACACTGGGGTGAAGAGCTGAGTCAGTGAGCACTTCTGAGCCTGGCAGGTACATTGGGATTCAACAGTCTGTCAAAACGCGTTTATTTCGGGCTGAAAAACACGTTTTGAAAAGTCTGCTGTACCTTCCCTATAAGTTGCATGGGGGTGACCAAAGTTGCTGAAACATGTTTATTTGTGCTGCAAAACACGTTTTGACACTTTCTGCACACTAGGGTGAAGAGCTGAGTCAGTGAGCACTTCTGAGCCTGGCAGGTACATTGGGATTCAACAGTCTGTCAAAACGCGTTTATTTCGGGCTGAAAAACACGTTTTGAAAAGTCTGCTGTACCTTCCCTATAAGTTCATTGGGGGTGACCAAAGTTGCTGAAACATGTTTATTTGTGCTGCAAAACACGTTTTGACACTTTCTGCACACTGGGGTGAAGAGCTGAGTCAGTGAGCACTTCTGAGCCTGGCAGGTACATTGGGATTCAACAGTCTGTCAAAACGCGTTTATTTCGGGCTGAAAAACACGTTTTGAAAAGTCTGCTGTACCTTCCCTATAAGTTACATGGGGGTGACCAAAGTTGCTGAAACATGTTTATTTGTGCTGCAAAACACGGTTTGACACTTTCTGCACACTGGGGTGAAGAGCTGAGTCAGTGAGCACTTCTGAGCCTGGCAGGTACATTGGGATTCAACAGTCTGTCAAAACGCGTTTATTTCGGGCTGAAAAACACGTTTTGAAAAGTCTGCTGTACCTTCCCTATAAGTTGCATGGGGGTGACCAAAGTTGCTGAAACATGTTTATTTGTGCTGCAAAACACGTATTGACACTTTCTGCACACTGGGGTGAAGAGCTGAGTCAGTGAGCACTTCTGAGCTGGCAGGTACATTGGGATTCAACAGTCTGTCAAAACGCGTTTATTTCGGGCTGAAAAACACGTTTTGAAAAGTCAGCTGTTCCTTCCCTATAAGTTACATGGGGGTGACCAAAGTTGCTGAAACATGTTTATTTGTGCTGCAAAACACGTTTTGACACTTTCTGCACACTGGGGTGAAGAGCTGAGTCAGTGAGCACTTCTGAGCCTGGCAGGTACATTGGGATTCAACAGTCTGTCAAAACGCGTTTATTTCGGGCTGAAAAACACGTTTTGAAAAGTCTGCTGTACCTTCCTATAAGTTGCATGGGGGTGACCAAAGTTGCTGAAACATGTTTATTTGTGCTGCAAAACACGTATTGACACTTTCTGCACACTGGGGTGAAGAGCTGAGTCAGTGAGCACTTCTGAGCCTGGCAGGTACATTGGGATTCAACAGTCTGTCAAAACGCGTTTATTTCGGGCTGAAAAACACGTTTTTGAAAAGTCTGCTGTACCTTCCCTATAAGTTACATGGGGGTGACCAAAGTTGCTGAAACATGTTTATTTGTGCTGCAAAAACACGTTTTGACACTTTCTGCACACTGGGGTGAAGAGCTGAGTCAGTGAGCACTTCTGAGCCTGGCAGGTACATTGGGATTCAACAGTCTGTCAAAACGCGTTTATTTCGGGCTGAAAAACACGTTTTGAAAAGTCTGCTGTACCTTCCCTATAAGTTGCATGGGGGTGACCAAAGTTGCTGAAACATGTTTATTTGTGCTGCAAAACACGTATTGACACTTTCTGCACACTGGGTGAAGAGCTGAGTCAGTGAGCACTTCTGAGCCTGGCAGGTACATTGGGATTCAACAGTCTGTCAAAACGCGTTTATTTCGGGCTGAAAAACACATTTTGAAAAGTCTGCTGTACCTTCCCTATAAGTTGCATGGGGGTGACCAAAGTTGCTGAAACATGTTTATTTGTGCTGCAAAACACGTTTTGACACTTTCTGCACACTGGGTGAAGAGCTGAGTCAGTGAGCACTTCTGAGCCTGGCAGGTACATTGGGATTCAACAGTCTGTCAAAACGCGTTTATTTCGGACTGAAAAACACGTTTTGAAAAGTCTGCTGTACCTTCCCTATAAGTTGCATGGGGGTGACCAAAGTTGCTGAAACATGTTTATTTGTGCTGCAAAACACGTATTGACACTTTCTGCACACTGGGGTGAAGAGCTGAGTCAGTGAGCACTTCTGAGCCTGGCAGGTACATTGGGATTCAACAGTCTGTCAAAACGCGTTTATTTCGGGCTGAAAAACACGTTTTGAAAAGTCTGCTGTACCTTCCCTATAAGTTGCATGGGGGTGACCAAAGTTGCTGAAACATGTTTATTTGTGCTGCAAAACACGTTTTGACACTTTCTGCACACTAGGGTGAAGAGCTGAGTCAGTGAGCACTTCTGAGCCTGGCAGGTACATTGGGATTCAACAGTCTGTCAAAACGCGTTTATTTCGGGCTGAAAAACACGTTTTGAAAAGTCTGCTGTACCTTCCCTATAAGTTGCATGGGGGTGACCAAAGTTGCTGAAACATGTTTATTTGTGCTGCAAAACACGTATTGACACTTTCTGCACACTGGGGTGAAGAGCTGAGTCAGTGAGCACTTCTGAGCCTGGCAGGTACATTGGGATTCAACAGTCTGTCAAAACGCGTTTATTTCGGGCTGAAAAACACGTTTTGAAAAGTCTGCTGTACCTTCCCTATAAGTTGCATGGGGGTGACCAAAGTTGCTGAAACATGTTTATTTGTGCTGCAAAACACGTTTTGACACTTTCTGCACACTAGGGTGAAGAGCTGAGTCAGTGAGCACTTCTGAGCCTGGCAGGTACATTGGGATTCAACAGTCTGTCAAAACGCGTTTATTTCGGGCTGAAAAACACGTTTTGAAAAGTCTGCTGTACCTTCCCTATAAGTTGCATGGGGGTGACCAAAGTTGCTGAAACATGTTTATTTGTGCTGCAAAACACGTATTGACACTTTCTGCACACTGGGGTGAAGAGCTGAGTCAGTGAGCACTTCTGAGCCTGGCAGGTACATTGGGATTCAACAGTCTGTCAAAACGCGTTTATTTCGGGCTGAAAAACACGTTTTGAAAAGTCTGCTGTACCTTCCCTATAAGTTGCATGGGGGTGACCAAAGTTGCTGAAACATGTTTATTTGTGCTGCAAAACACGTTTTGACACTTTCTGCACACTAGGGTGAAGAGCTGAGTCAGTGAGCACTTCTGAGCCTGGCAGGTACATTGGGATTCAACAGTCTGTCAAAACGCGTTTATTTCGGGCTGAAAAACACGTTTTGAAAAGTCTGCTGTACCTTCCCTATAAGTTACATGGGGGTGACCAAAGTTGCTGAAACATGTTTATTTGTGCTGCAAAACACGTTTTGACACTTTCTGCACACTGGGGTGAAGAGCTGAGTCAGTGAGCACTTCTGAGCCTGGCAGGTACATTGGGATTCAACAGTCTGTCAAAACGCGTTTATTTCGGGCTGAAAAACACGTTTTGAAAAAGTCTGCTGTACCTTCCCTATAAGTTGCATGGGGGTGACCAAAGTTGCTGAAACATGTTTATTTGTGCTGCAAAACACGTTTTGACACTTTCTGCACACTAGGGTGAAGAGCTGAGTCAGTGAGCACTTCTGAGCCTGGCAGGTACATTGGGATTCAACAGTCTGTCAAAACGCGTTTATTTCGGGCTGAAAAACACGTTTTGAAAAGTCTGCTGTACCTTCCCTATAAGTTGCATTGGGGTGACCAAAGTTGCTGAAACATGTTTATTTGTGCTGCAAAACACGTTTTGACACTTTCTGCACACTGGGGTGAAGAGCTGAGTCAGTGAGCACTTCTGAGCCTGGCAGGTACATTGGGATTCAACAGTCTGTCAAAACGCGTTTATTTCGGCTGAAAAACACGTTTTGAAAAGTCTGCTGTACCTTCCCTATAAGTTACATGGGGGTGACCAAAGTTGCTGAAACATGTTTATTTGTGCTGCAAAACACGTATTGACACTTTCTGCACACTGGGGTGAAGAGCTGAGTCAGTGAGCACTTCTGAGCCTGGCAGGTACATTGGGATTCAACAGTCTGTCAAAACGCGTTTATTTCGGCTGAAAAACACGTTTTGAAAAGTCTGCTGTACCTTCCCTATAAGTTGCATGGGGGTGACCAAAGTTGCTGAAACATGTTTATTTGTGCTGCAAAACACGTATTGACACTTTCTGCACACTGGGGTGAAGAGCTGAGTCAGTGAGCACTTCTGAGCCTGGCAGGTACATTGGGATTCAACAGTCTGTCAAAACGCGTTTATTTCGGGCTGAAAAACACGTTTTGAAAAGTCTGCTGTACCTTCCCTATAAGTTGCATGGGGGTGACCAAAGTTGCTGAAACATGTTTATTTGTGCTGCAAAACACGTTTTGACACTTTCTGCACACTAGGGTGAAGAGCTGAGTCAGTGAGCACTTCTGAGCCTGGCAGGTACATTGGGATTCAACAGTCTGTCAAAACGCGTTTATTTCGGGCTGAAAAACACGTTTTGAAAAGTCTGCTGTACCTTCCCTATAAGTTGCATTGGGGTGACCAAAGTTGCTGAAACATGTTTATTTGTGCTGCAAAACACGTTTTGACACTTTCTGCACACTGGGGTGAAGAGCTGAGTCAGTGAGCACTTCTGAGCCTGGCAGGTACATTGGGATTCAACAGTCTGTCAAAACGCGTTTATTTCGGGCTGAAAAACACGTTTTGAAAAGTCTGCTGTACCTTCCCTATAAGTTGCATGGGGGTGACCAAAGTTGCTGAAACATGTTTATTTGTGCTGCAAAACACGTATTGACACTTCTGCACACTGGGGTGAAGAGCTGAGTCAGTGAGCACTTCTGAGCCTGGCAGGTACATTGGGATTCAACAGTCTGTCAAAACGCGTTTATTTCGGGCTGAAAAACACGTTTTGAAAAGTCTGCTGTACCTTCCCTATAAGTTACATGGGGGTGACCAAAGTTGCTGAAACATGTTTTATTTGTGCTGCAAAACACGTTTTGACACTTTCTGCACACTGGGGTGAAGAGCTGAGTCAGTGAGCACTTCTGAGCCTGGCAGGTACATTGGGATTCAACAGTCTGTCAAAACGCGTTTATTTCGGGCTGAAAAACACGTTTTGAAAAGTCAGCTGTTCCTTCCCTATAAGTTACATGGGGGTGACCAAAGTTGCTGAAACATGTTTATTTGTGCTGCAAAACACGTTTGACACTTTCTGCACACTGGGGTGAAGAGCTGAGTCAGTGAGCACTTCTGAGCCTGGCAGGTACATTGGGGATTCAACAGTCTGTCAAAACGCGTTTATTTCGGGCTGAAAAACACGTTTTGAAAAGTCTGCTGTACCTTCCCTATAAGTTGCATGGGGGTGACCAAAGTTGCTGAAACATGTTTATTTGTGCTGCAAAACACGTATTGACACTTTCTGCACACTGGGGTGAAGAGCTGAGTCAGTGAGCACTTCTGAGCCTGGCAGGTACATTGGGATTCAACAGTCTGTCAAAACGCGTTTATTTCGGGCTGAAAAACACGTTTTGAAAAGTCTGCTGTACCTTCCCTATAAGTTACATGGGGGTGACCAAAGTTGCTGAAACATGTTTATTTGTGCTGCAAAACACGTTTTGACACTTTCTGCACACTGGGGTGAAGAGCTGAGTCAGTGAGCACTTCTGAGCCTGGCAGGTACATTGGGATTCAACAGTCTGTCAAAACGCGTTTATTTCGGGCTGAAAAACACGTTTTGAAAAGTCTGCTGTACCTTCCCTATAAGTTGCATGGGGGTGACCAAAGTTGCTGAAACATGTTTATTTGTGCTGCAAAACACGTATTGACACTTTCTGCACACTGGGGTGAAGAGCTGAGTCAGTGAGCACTTCTGAGCCTGGCAGGTACATTGGGATTCAACAGTCTGTCAAAACGCGTTTATTTCGGGCTGAAAAACACATTTTGAAAGTCTGCTGTACCTTCCCTATAAGTTGCATTGGGGTGACCAAAGTTGCTGAAACATGTTTATTTGTGCTGCAAAACACGTTTTGACACTTTCTGCACACTGGGGTGAAGAGCTGAGTCAGTGAGCACTTCTGAGCCTGGCAGGTACATTGGGATTCAACAGTCTGTCAAAACGCGTTTATTTCGGGCTGAAAAACACGTTTTGAAAAGTCTGCTGTACCTTCCCTATAAGTTGCATGGGGGTGACCAAAGTTGCTGAAACATGTTTATTTGTGCTGCAAAACACGTATTGACACTTTCTGCACACTGGGGTGAAGAGCTGAGTCAGTGAGCACTTCTGAGCCTGGCAGGTACATTGGGATTCAACAGTCTGTCAAAACGCGTTTATTTCGGGCTGAAAAACACGTTTTGAAAAGTCTGCTGTACCTTCCCTATAAGTTGCATGGGGGTGACCAAAGTTGCTGAAACATGTTTATTTGTGCTGCAAAAACACGTTTTGACACTTTCTGCACACTAGGGTGAAGAGCTGAGTCAGTGAGCACTTCTGAGCCTGGCAGGTACATTGGGATTCAACAGTCTGTCAAAACGCGTTTATTTCGGGCTGAAAAACACGTTTTGAAAAGTCTGCTGTACCTTCCCTATAAGTTACATGGGGGTGACCAAAGTTGCTGAAACATGTTTATTTGTGCTGCAAAACACGTTTTGACACTTTCTGCACACTAGGGTGAAGAGCTGAGTCAGTGAGCACTTCTGAGCCTGGCAGGTACATTGGGATTCAACAGTCTGTCAAAACGCGTTTATTTCGGGCTGAAAAACACGTTTTGAAAAGTCTGCTGTACCTTCCCTATAAGTTACATGGGGGTGACCAAAGTTGCTGAAACATGTTTATTTGTGCTGCAAAACACGTTTTGACACTTTCTGCACACTGGGGTGAAGAGCTGAGTCAGTGAGCACTTCTGAGCCTGGCAGGTACATTGGGATTCAACAGTCTGTCAAAACGCGTTTATTTCGGGCTGAAAAACACGTTTTGAAAAGTCTGCTGTACCTTCCCTATAAGTTGCATGGGGGTGACCAAAGTTGCTGAAACATGTTTATTTGTGCTGCAAAACACGTTTTGACACTTTCTGCACACTAGGGTGAAGAGCTGAGTCAGTGAGCACTTCTGAGCCTGGCAGGTACATTGGGATTCAACAGTCTGTCAAAACGCGTTTATTTCGGGCTGAAAAACACGTTTTGAAAAGTCTGCTGTACCTTCCCTATAAGTTGCATTGGGGTGACCAAAGTTGCTGAAACATGTTTATTTGTGCTGCAAAACACGTTTTGACACTTTCTGCACACTGGGGTGAAGAGCTGAGTCAGTGAGCACTTCTGAGCCTGGCAGGTACATTGGGATTCAACAGTCTGTCAAAACGCGTTTATTTCGGGCTGAAAAACACGTTTTGAAAAGTCTGCTGTACCTTCCCTATAAGTTACATGGGGGTGACCAAAGTTGCTGAAACATGTTTATTTGTGCTGCAAAACACGTTTGACACTTTCTGCACACTGGGGTGAAGAGCTGAGTCAGTGAGCACTTCTGAGCCTGGCAGGTACATTGGGATTCAACAGTCTGTCAAAACGCGTTTATTTCGGGCTGAAAAACACGTTTTGAAAAGTCTGCTGTACCTTCCCTATAAGTTGCATGGGGGTGACCAAAGTTGCTGAAACATGTTTATTTGTGCTGCAAAACACGTATTGACACTTTCTGCACACTGGGGTGAAGAGCTGAGTCAGTGAGCACTTCTGAGCCTGGCAGGTACATTGGGATTCAACAGTCTGTCAAAACGCGTTTATTTCGGGCTGAAAAACACGTTTTGAAATGTCTGCTGTTCCTTCCCTATAAGTTACATGGGGGTGACCAAAGTTGCTGAAACATGTTTATTTGTGCTGCAAAACACGTTTTGACACTTTCTGCACACTGGGTGAAGAGCTGAGTCAGTGAGCACTTCTGAGCCTGGCAGGTACATTGGGATTCAACAGTCTGTCAAAACGCGTTTATTTCGGGCTGAAAAACACGTTTTGAAAAGTCTGCTGTACCTTCCCTATAAGTTGCATTGGGTGACCAAAGTTGCTGAAACATGTTTATTTGTGCTGCAAAACACGTATTGACACTTTCTGCACACTGGGGTGAAGAGCTGAGTCAGTGAGCACTTCTGAGCCTGGCAGTACATTGGGATTCAACAGTCTGTCAAAACGCGTTTATTTCGGGCTGAAAAACACGTTTTGAAAAGTCTGCTGTACCTTCCCAATAAGTTACATGGGGGTGACCAAAGTTGCTGAAACATGTTTATTTGTGCTGCATAACACGTTTTGACACTTTCTGCACCACTGGGGTGAAGAGCTGAGTCAGTGAGCACTTCTGAGCCTGGCAGGTACATTGGGATTCAACAGTCTGTCAAAACGCGTTTATTTCGGCTGAAAACACGTTTGAAAAGTCTGCTGTACCTTCCCTATAAGTTGCATGGGGGTGACCAAAGTTGCTGAAACATGTTTATTTGTGCTGCAAAACACGTATTGACACTTTCTGCACACTGGGGTGAAGAGCTGAGTCAGTGAGCACTCTGAGCCTGGCAGGTACATTGGGATTCAACAGCTGTCAAAAGCAGTTTATTTCGGGGCTGAAAAACACATTTTGAAAAGTCTGCTGTACCTTCCCTATAAGTTGCATTGGGGTGACCAAAGTTGCTGAAACATGATTATTTGTGCTGCAAAACACGTTTTGACACTTTCTGCACACTGGGTTGAAGAGGCTGAGTCAGTGAGCACTTCTGAGCCTGGCAGGTACATTGGGATTCAACCAGTCTGTCAAAACGCTTTTATTTCGGACTGAAAACCTCGTTTTGAAAAGTCTGCTGTACCTTCCCTATAAGTTGCATGGGGGTGACCAAAGTTGCTGAAACATGTTTATTTGTGCTGCAAACACGTTTGACACTTTCTGCACACTGGGGTGAAGAGCTGAGTCAGTGAGCACTTCTGAGCCTGGCAGGTACATTGGGATTCACAGTCTGTCAAAACGCGTTTATTTCGGGCTGAAAAACACGTTTTGAAAAGTCTGCTGTACCTTCCCTATTAAGTTGCATGGGGGTGACCAAAGTTGCTGAAACATGTTTATTTGTGCTGCAAAACACGTTTTGACACTTTCTGCACACTAGGGTGAAGAGCTGAGTCAGTGAGCACTTCTGAGCCTGGCAAGGTACATTGGGATTCAACAGTCTGTCAAAACGCGTTTATTTCGGGCTGAAAAACACGTTTTGAAAAGTCTGCTGTACCTTCCCTATAAGTTGCATTGGGTGACCAAAGTTGCTGAAACATGTTTATTTGTGCTGCAAAACACGTTTTGACACTTTCTGCCAC